>NC_141047.1:1157500-1455000 GCF_041138505.1 Cibotium barometz | reverse complement strand
GAAGACACCTTGATTCACATTCTATTTTTTGGAGGCAAAACAGCTTTACACAGTGGATTTTTTCTATTGAACATTTAATATTTGGGGCTTTTTGTCTGAGAGAGACACTGTTTTTTTTTTTTTCAGGGTCAGCATCATCAATATCCAATCCTACAGAAACACTACGAAAGATCCATGGCGTTGCAAACATATTTACATGGGCATTGTTGGCTCCTGTTGGGGCTTTTATTGCCCGTTATCTTCGGCAACGGGATCCGTTGTGGTTCTTTCTTCATGTTGGTTTCCAAACATCAAGTTTTCTTCTTGCGATAACTGGGGTTGTTTTAGGAATCAAATTGACCCAAGAGCTACCAACCGTTGATTGGAAACATCACAGGATTCTTGGAATTTTTGTTTTTGTTCTGGCAACTCTTCAGGTTTGCCCAACAACACATCAAACATATAAATGCTACATGGATATGCATCCCGCCTTTTTTTTGCAAGTGGAAGATGTAGGATGTTGAAGTGTTAGGTACTAAAAACTTGAATGTGATCTTTGCTTCTCAGATTGTTGCATTGTGTGCCCGACCTAACAAAGATTCGAAAGCACGCAATCTTTGGAATTGGTATCACTTTATTGTGGGCCGGGTGGTTCTCTTACTGGCAGCAATCAACATAGTTGTTGGGCTCAATCTAGCTGGTGCAGGCCGTTCTTGGAGGGCAGGTTATGCTCTTATATTGGTTATAACTTTAGTTTCGTTCATGATTCTGGAGTCGATCTATTGGTACAAGTGGTTCAAGCACCGTAGAGAATCCAGGCGCCCAACGACAGCCTTCTCTAACTATGAAATGATGTAAACACGATGAGGAATGAAACACACATATCCCCAAACATTAGATTGTTTTGGCTCTACAAGGTGATTATAGAGAGTCACTGTGAGCATTTTTACTATTTTGTGAGGTTTAGTTTTCCTCCCGACCTAGTTTTTGTTTTGTGCATATAGAGGGCCTCAATATTTTTTTTATTTTTATTTTTCAAGAACCTGATGAGCTCCACTTTTTTTGAGTAGAGCCTAAGGGATTTCATTGCCTGGTTTGAGGAGCTGAGCTGATTGCGTGGAAAAGAGAAAAGAGGGACACATTGTTTCCATTATATTTCATGGACCATGTTACTCTCCATAGGAGTTAGAAATTGGATTTTACTAGGTATATGTGTGCAAGTAGTAAGGTACAATTTCCAAAATGTGCCAAGATTTTCAAGCCTCAAGGAATTTCTCCCATGCTTGCACTCAGAGAAGGATGTCGCTCATGGAGAGGACAGAGGACCGGCAATAATCTATAGTATCGTTCCATTTTATTATATACTTAACGGGGACTCCAACACTGTTATAAAGGGTGAAGAAGGTTCCTAGGAGCACACTCTTCTCCTAATAAAAATTAAGCTATACCTTGCCGAAGTTTAAAAAGATGAAATGCGACGAGTTTCCCATCTACAGTAGGAACGAATTGCACTCGCGCGCGCGCGCGTGTGTAGTAGGCAAGCCACGACGTGCACAATAGAAAGAAATCAAGCATATGAACATACGAGCGCACACAAGAGAACTCAATTGTGTCATCGTGTGTGCGCTCATTTCTCAATATGTTTAAAGCCTAATAATTTACATTTGCTATTTCTAGGTTATAGAACGGTAATGTTGACTTGTTACATGAGTTGTTATAAAAAGATCGGTATCCTGTTAATATTCGCACCCTCTAAATATGGTTTGAGGGGCTAGTGCAAATACGTGGAGGTGCTTAGGGTAGGTAGCCTTCTAATTGAATAGGTATGTCAAAGGGCTTAGCTCCGAATTCGATTGGGATCACCCGATATTGCTTGGTGTTGATTAGGAGGCTACACTTCAAAGGGCATACATTATTGGAGCCTTGGATGTGTTGGGAGTTGTTTTTATTCTTGTTTTCAAGTTTTTATTTTAGATTTGATTTGTGTTTGAAGTTGATCTAGGTAGGTTTTACTACTTTTGAGGTTGTTTGTTGTGATTTGTGTTTGGAGATGAAGTAGGTTTTCTTATTTTACATGGTTTCGAGCATTTAGAATTCGGTTTTGTTTAATCTGTGAGAGAGGCTTCTCTATTTGTGTTTTTGGTTGATTTGATTGCATAGGTTGTGTAGCTAAGGTATTGCTTTGAATAGTTGAATTTAAAAAAATTTCAATTTGTTGTTTCTCTTACTTTTTTTTTCCCATTTTTAACATTTCATTGAATAATACAAAAAAAAGATAAAAGTTGAAAATTTACAACGAGTGACATTTTTGAAAAAATAAATACATATTTTACAATGAGTGAATAGGATTTTGAAAATAATCATGAACATTTAATTGGCCAAGGTTAAGAACCTTTGTTTTCTTTTTGAATTAAACGACAGTCTTCAGTAAGAAGTTTTCAAACGACCTAAATACACAAAGCTCTTTAAATGAGGAATCCTTGCTTTTGGATAAAGCTTCTCTTGTTGCCCATGCTTCTTTCAAAAGAGAGAGAAATTAACAAAAGATTATAATCTTGAATTAATACAATGCTGAATTGAATTAACACTAAGGATTAGCGTTAATAGCAAATAGGGGCCTTGGAAAAAGAATATTCGCCCTTTTTTTTTTGAAGCAACGAGCAAGAAAAGCACCATCTCATTAGGAAATTAACGTATTCTCAGAAAATTGGCAAAAACCAACGCTCATTCTCTATGCCAATGTTCTTGCCAGCCAAGCTATGATTCTTAGTACTGCCAGCCCTCATTCTCTATGCCAATGTTCTTGCCAGCCAAGCTATGATTCTTAGTACTGCCAACCATAGCGGCTTACGTTAAATATTGGGGTGCTTGCATACGTGGAACTCTGCGGGCCCGGTCAATGGTCGGTGATGGGCCTATTTGTAGACATATGTCCATAAGGTGTTATGGACATGTGTGCATATCACAAGTGAGTACCTCGGTTCGAATCCCATCAAATGCACCGACATATGGACGTGTGTTCATAACTCTTTTGCACCACTGTCTAGGTTGAGGTGGTCAGGTGATCGCTCATGCTGGGGCTCGCAGGGTGCCACGTATGCAGGCACCTCGAAATTGCCAACCATCGTTTGGCCGAAATTTAACATAAGCCAACCATTGCTTGGTCGAGAAATTTAACATAAGCCGAGACTGATCGTGCACGAGTTCGATAAGTCAAAAAGGTAAAATTGCAATGCACATTGATTTTTCAGGAGAAAACGAAACGACGTTAACCTCAACAATTCCAGCTAGAACCCTTTCGTGCGAACTTTGCGACCAACGTTGCTCTTTACCCCCATGGCATCATCATTATGTTTACTCAGCAATCGCTTGATGCTTTGCGCATTGTTGGAGGATTGTGCGAACTCAACTTTATGCAAGGTATATGACTGTAAACAGGTAAGGAATATGACTGCTGTGAGCATTGCGGGGATATGTGGCTTGGATGGCCATTAGAGTGACGGTATAGAAATTGCATGTTGTTGTTGCAGAAGCAAGCTCTGGGAAAATGTTTAAGAGGGCAGCAAGGTTGCCATATTCGGCAAAAAGAGAGAAAATCATCTTGTGAGAGTAGGAGAAGAAGGAAAGTGAGCCTATCAAACAAATAGGTATGTTTTTCGTTCTTAACTTTGTAGGCTCCCAACTACGAATGTTCTCGCTCAAAGGATAAAAAAAAATTGACTAATTAATTAATAGAATTCCTTTTTCCACTCATTGTAGGCCCCTATATTCATCTTCTTTCTACATTATAGTCTTTTTCTTGTAACATGTTATTCAATTTGAATAAGGTTGTTACTCATTTTCCACATTCATTTTATTCTCTTCTCACACTAACATGTTGGTTATTTTTCACTAATGTTGCTATTAACCTCCCACTTTCATGTTACTTGCATTTCCAATAACACCTTATTAGTTTTTTCAAATAATAGTCATTGCCAACCCACTTGCTCATAGATCCATAGTGATCCACCTATCGCCACATAGTTTAGTACCACTTGCCCATAGTTCCATAGTGATCCCACCTATCCCAACATGTTTTCCACCACTATCACTCAATGAAGCTGAAAAGAAAATTCACTAGAGCCAAACATTAGATGAAACTACGGATCCAATTGAGTATAGCGCTTTAAATCACACCTTTTCAAACCCACCAAGCCTTCAACGACATCAAATGACCAACACTCAATAGAGTGCTTTTTGGATAAGAAGGAAATCTTTCGCCGAAACTCTACATCAAGTGGTGACGAGTGTTGGGAAGAAATGAGCCAAATAAGCATACACATGGGAATGGAGAGACCACAATGAACACTTTCTGAAGACCCACAAACCATTCCTCAAGCACACATAGTGCAAGCAGGAGTCTTACCTTTGCAACGAAGACACTTTGGACACTTCTTCACCACAAAACCATTCCTACCTTGCAACGAAGTCACTTTGGACACTTCTTCACCACAAAACCAAGGTCCAATTATTCTCTCCATTGGGATGAGGAGCATGAGGTGTGCATGAAAGAGTATAGAACGAGCTCTAGGAATCACTCCAAACCCTAGTGAAACAAGGGAGTAAACCTAATCTAAGAATCACACTAAACCCCGGTGTTCCATAAAGTAACCACCTAACGAGTCCTCAGGCAATACAAGCTTGCTTTTGCCATGCTAGCGCAAGACCATTGGAAACATCACACATCCAAACCCCATGGGACTTGAAACCTCAAACCTAAAAACAGAGGGTTATACGCAACCATTCGCTTACATTCCATTGCCACACATGTATGCAGAAGATATGTTCAAGATGGCATATGAAGTAGGAAAGGGGGTTGCTACATGCATATAGTGCCAAGAACCTTGGAGTTGGGCAAGACTAAGTCAGTCCACATCTTGAAGCTAATGAACAAATTTGATGGAAATGAAAATCCCATTCAATACTTGGAAAATTTTGATTAATTTTGGGAAAAGTTTGATTAAGTTAGTGAAATCTCACAGGAGACTAGATGATTCCACCAAGATCTGTGCATTTGGTCTTTGTCTTGAAGGCAAAGAAGGCCAGTGGTTCAGATACCTAAATCCATTAGAAAAGAGTATGTATGATATCTTAAGATTATTGCCAAAGTAGAGCCAAATGGAGCCCTATCGCTCAAATTTACAACCTCAAGTATGTGAGGAGAAGGAGAATCCATTTAGGACTACATTGTCAAAGCCAAGTATCTCCTTTATATGAGATGCATTCCCCAGAGAAAGGCTTGATGAACTATCTCTCCTTGACTGAGTCATGATTGATCTGAAGAGAAATAGGCTTCATGACCATCCCTTTAGATCTAGGAACTACATCTTTGATGATGAGTTTTGCTGCGAGATAGTGTTGACCTGGCAGATAATTTGCAAGATAAGGATGTAAAAGTCAACCACTCAAACCAAGAGATAAGCGATACATCATCCAAAGTGTCATCCAAAGCCTCCACATCAAGTGATCCCAACCACCATAAGAGAGGTCTCTGGTCAAGGATATGAGCATAGATGAGTTGGCAGACAACCTGCTCAAGCGGTTAGGCTCAACATACTTAGAGAGGATTAGGGTGTGTAGAAATGGATTAGCATCAACATTTTGACATAATAAGAATGCAAGGAAGAGATTAAAACTAATGACAAAACTAGAGCATAATAACAAGACAAGGGATTTAGCACTTTACGTAAGCATGAGTACTCTATTAGCCACTAATGACTCTTAAGCTTGATTAAGCCATACCTAATCCTACCTTGATTAAGGACCACCTCCCTTGAAGTGAGCACCCACTTGAGCCATTTCTCATCTTCTTTTGGGTGCCTTCGTTTGGTCTCTCTTTGGGCTCGACATTTCACATCCATCTTCACATTTGTAATTCCTTTCGAGCCTTTGAATCTTCATCTATGACTAATGCCACTCATACATTATTGGAGGATCACATAGCACTCCCCCTTGCTCCTAACATTCACCCAACATCACTTGCTTTTTTCAACACTTTCCCTTAAGTGATGAACGACTACCATCATACATACACTCGTCGATCTACAATCTTATTAATTTGCGAGTGGTCTATCACAAGTGGCTCATAGGCTACAATGTTGGCCTAGGACTTGAAGTTTCACAAGATTAGGAATATAATGAATGATGTTAATAACTACTCCATATGTTAACATGGTTTCACCCACCCGACCTACCGTAAGGCGCTTTGTCATTTTACCCATGCAAACAAAAACTTATCCTTTGTAAGATGGCACTCAAATATACAAAGTGCCCTTATCATATGCTTAATGTCAAATAGGGAAAGTTTATCGATTGTGTGTATATAATTTCTTAAGACTAATAATAGCGCTCGCACTATTTTTAAGTTTGGTTGGACTAGTGTGGAAACTAGTCATTTGTATATAAGTCATTTTTTACAATAAGCAATAGATAATCATTCTCTCACAATAGTTCCCTTACAATAGTTTACTTGTGAGCTCTCCTCTTCCCTCTTCTTTCTTGCATGAAACTTGCGTAGTTGACGGATCCATGTTAGATAGGTTTGATTGTGTTGTCTTGTTGCATTAGCTTCCCCTTCATTTCCCACCTATTGTGAGAGAGAACCAACATGAATGACTATTTCTTTTTGCCTCCATCTAGGCATAGAGAGATCTTCCTTCACCCCTTTGGCAGAGGAGAATTTTGGTGTGGCAACGGACTGAGAATGCGATGCACGAGCTAGCGCACCCACATAGGGAAGTTGTAGTTTGCAAAGAGACCCAACAACACATGTTTCGGTAAGGCTAAGATAAGCTCTTGACTTCGCTACAAGAGATCTACCCATTACCGATGTTTGTTACTAGCATTGTAAAGAGAGTTTCTTTTAGGTAGGGGATCTTACAAGCCTCGGTATACATGTCGGTATAATTGTCACTATATATGTCGGTACCTACTTTGGTATTGTATCGCTATTTATGTCAATAATTGCATCGGTATTTACATTGAAACTGCATCGACATTTGTGTTGGTATTTACAAAATGGAAAGATAGAAATTCATTGCTTGCCTTCAAAATTGAATAGCCCAATTAATTTCAATGTCATCAGACATGAAAGAGGGAAGTTCTAAGTAGTATTCAGAGAGGCATAGAATGTGTCTCTTTCAAGAATCATTTAAAAACACTCTTTGTTGCCACATGCAAACAGAACTCGGGAGGAGAATAATATTTTAGGCATGAAATACACCCTCACTGAGCGCTCAAAGATAGATGTTCACTTCGACAAAATATGCTCATCTGTTGCCACCTCTACTGCTGAGACATGCAGATGGAAACTACCCCTTTATCTCAATTAGGCCTATGCAATCTCTAGTGGATTCAATTTTCACATAACATGACTGAATAAATATTATAAGAAATTAATAGAGTAAATTCATGATTGTACATCTTGTACAAGATCCATAACTCTAAAGATATTAATTTCTAGATTTGCTATCTCCATATCTCTTATATCTTCTAACATAGGATTAAAAGGTAACTCACGATTAGCATCCATAGAAGAATTGAGGATGTACTAGATATAGATTCAATAGATGATGATGAGATAGTATCTTAGTGGCATCATGAGCATCTCTTTGATTTTCCTCCAAGTAGGATAGTATTTTCTTCTTCCTCCATTTGTTCTTGATTATCTTTATCTTTGAATGTTTGTTTGCTTCGAGGTGCAACTTGTATTACGTAGTACCACCAATTTGAGTTTGACAAATGTGGTTGGAAGATTATCTATTACGCATTTAACTCTTCTCACTGTTGCATTTGGACCATTATATATTACTTTGAACTATTTGGCATAAAAAATGAGCATATCAAGATGTCTGAATTTGACTTTTATGTCTTGTAAGATTCCACAATAATCAAGATTGGATATAAGAAAATTTGTTCTTCTCTTATCTATATGCTCCACATGAAAGTGAATCATGTGACCATAAAGCTCCAAATTTACGATACTACAATAAACATTTTAGCAAAAAAACAATAAACTATAATACAACAAAAGTAAATCAAATGGATCATCTACATCAGTGATTCTTGTACTAACCAACCTTCTACCATACACCCTTCAGACCTTGCTCTTTGCCTCACAAAACCCTTTAAGGTCTTCATAAATCTCCCCAAAAGAACATCCATTGACTATGGATAGTACCTACTATTGCAACCTCCACTGACTATGGATAGTACCTACTATTGCAACCTCATCTACTATGTGTACTAACAGGTGCAATTGGATAGTGAGAATATTGGTTGGAAAATTCTTCTCAATCAAGCACACAAATTCTATTGAGTTAATTCTCGCCTACTCAATGGATTGTGAGTTGATCTCTTTTGAAGAAATCCATCTAACTAATCCATTGATCTTATAAATGGCAGCCCTAATGTCTTCAATTACATAGTCTTGGATTGCACGAACTACAAAGCAATGCTATCAACAAACAACATTGATGATAAACCATGTAAAACTTAATGGATAAAAAAAGAAATTCTAAACCTATTATACATACTTGCAAGAACTTATGCCAATCCATGAGATTTCAAGCCATTAAGCTTATTATTCTTTGTGAAGGAACTCTTAAGACAATGCATATGACCTGTTGGTGTGTGAAAGGATGCAATCACCTCCTAGTAATACCCACATTTTTAAATATGTGCATTGGATCTAAGAGATGGTTAATCAGTAAACTATTCAAATATGAGAGCTGGTGAAAGATAGAGAGTCTTTTCATCCCATTTGCTTTGCCAAATTCCATTCGCTCTCCATGATTCAAAACAATCATCATTGACCTTCATTCTTAGAGGTGGTTGTCCAAAATTTTCCTTTCCCTTAATCTTCTTTAAATATTAAGAATGATTTGCATCTAAGCAAGGTCCATAAATAGGACATGCATGATACACAGTCATAACAAGGCCCGAGCACTCACCATAGCTTGAAAGGCTATACATTGTTCACATCAATATTCCCTTTATGTTGGTTGATCTCGAGTTAGGCTCTTTAGATATATCATGTATAGAAATGCTTGACCATAAGGTTTGGAGCTCATCTATTAATGGTGCCATATAAACATCCATGTTTTTCACTTTGTACTTTCGAGGTACCAGTAAACGAAGTAAGAGATGTCCCTTCTTATCAGTCAACCATGGTGGGATATTATAATTTACTAATACCCATGGCAATGTACTCCATGTTGTGGAATACAATCCAAATGGATTAACACCATCCATTGCTAGACCAAGATGTATGTGTGGTGAGGCTCTTCCTTAAATTCTAGCCATGTCTCCTCTATGTGTCTCCATGCAACACAATAATCAGTAGGAATTTCTTAAGATACCATCTGTGTTGTTGGTGAGAAATTTTGAGCATGCCGTGTCATTAGCTTTTTCATGGACCTGCATTTAAACATGTGTCTTATCCTTGGAATTATTGGAAAATGCCGTAAAATCTTACAAGGTATTGCTCCACCTTGTAAACCTTGCCTATATCTCTTAGTGCTGCATTTTGGGCATGAAAATAATTCTTTGTACTCTCCACACGATAGAATGCAACCATTTGGGCATGCATGGAATATCTTCTTGTAGTCCATGCCTATAGAACTCAACATTAATATCTTCTTTGCCTCATCTTGGGATTCGGGCATAATGTTGTCCTTAGGCAATACCATAAATTTTAACAACCTTGCAAAATACACAAAAATATGGAAATGGTTGTTTCACTGATAAAAGTTGACTCCAATAATGCAAAGACACTTATTTCTAACCACCCGTAAATAGATTGCAAGTTCAACAAAGAAAGACAAGCTCGAAGTTTTGATCTTCATGATCCCTCATTAAAGGAGTTAATGCTAAATTTTGTACTTGCACTTTTCGTTCATTTATTTGATCACCTTCAAAAAATACAATGATCATGTCTTCTATCGCATCTTCTTATATATGTGGTTTTGTATTTTCTAGTATATGTGGCTCCATATTTTCTAGTATGAGTGGCTCCACACCCTCCGGCATATGTCCTTGTACATGGGATGATTGAATTGTTTCCTCGTTGTAGCTCATATCCATAATTTTGGTTGTATTGTCACATCGGGTTGTACTTGCACGTACTCCATATCTTCCACGTCCTATCATGAGGGGTAAGGGTGAGACACAGAGAGAGGGGTAAGAGAGAGAGAGAGAGAGAGAGAGAGAGAGAGAGAGAATTCACTGAATCAAAAATTTACAGGTGTTCCATAAAGATCTATCAAACTCTCCATATCGTCATGTTGAATTGTGATTTGATGTTGCCTTCTCTAATAGAGTACTTGCAACAATGTGTACATGGACACTGGATTCTTTGGGCCAACCATGCATCGCCTCCTTCTGCCGTTTCTTTAGAGGAAGATCTAGATGGATTCTCCATGATGTATTCTAGAATAAATTGGTGTTTGGGTGATTGGCTACAATAGTATAAATAGGGTTACTCTAAATAAGTTGGTCAAACACAAGGAAGAAAAAAGTAAACCTATTTAGGATAAAAGTCATGACATCGGTAAAACCACAAATATTAGTATACACATTGGTATCTACGTCAGTATAGTGTATCGATGTTGATATCAATATATTTCTGATGCTTTACCAAGATGGCAAATGACGACATAGTCACACACATGGAAGGAAAAAAATTGTACCTACTTAGTAGGCATAAAAGTCACCTCGTTGTTGATATAAACATTAGTATACTAAAAAATGTCGGTATTAACGTCAATATATATGTCGGTACTAGAGAACACCACTTATACTAATAGATTTTGATATTTATCGACGCCTATACCAACTCTAGAATAAATTGAATACCAACGGTGCATTATAAAATAGCCATGTCTTACCTTGTTTCTACTCTTATGAGTTCAAACGTATGTCTCCTCTCCCCCCCTCCCCAATCCTTACACCCCTTCTCATCTCTGTGATTTTCTAGTTGCATATTCTTTTCTTTTCTTTTTTGAAATGCTAATGTCATTTTTTGTGTGTTGAAGGTTTCTATGTTGTTAAGTACCCCCCTCTCTCTAGTAGGTACTCCCCTTTCTCTCTTTTTATTTTTATTTTGCCCTCAAATGGAGAATGGAGAATGGATTATCCCAAAATTTTTGTTTTTTTTAATTGGTGGTTATCCGTGCTATCCATCCACACACATCCTCAGGCATCGCAAGATACGCTGAGCATAAGGTTGGTGTCTAGTTCTTTATCTAATATTTTTTTCATATTTTCTAGTTTTTTTAAAAAATCTAGGGCATGCATAGAGGGCTGCCACATGGGTAGCCCTAATCTATAGAGGGGAACCCTCTATGCATGCCCTAGATTTAAAAAAAAACTAAAAAATATGAAGAAAAAAAAGATTAGATCAAAAAAAGGTCACCAATCTGTGCTCAATGTATTTTGCAATGCCTAAGGACATGTGTGGATGGATAGCATATGGGTAGCCCTAAGGCATAGAGGGCATTTCTCTATGCATTAGGGCTACCCATGCAACCCTCTATGTATGCCCATAAACATGCCATGCATATGGACATGCCATATACTGCTAATAGGTAACCCTAATGCATAGAGGACAATTCTCTATGCATTAGGGCTACGTGTGACATCAACGATCATGATGCAAGGAGATTTATGTTGATGAGGTGACATTGATGTGTTGCTTGGATATTTGTTATATGATGTGGACATATGGTATATACATAGTTTGTTATATGAGGTGACATTGATGTGTTGCTTGGATATTTGTTATATGAGGTGACATTGATGTGTTGCTTGGATATTTGTTATATGATGTGGACATATGGTATATACATAGTTTAGTAAGAACAATGTGATGTATGTTCTTTTGAAATGACTATTTTTATAAAGGAGTGTGTATGAAAACTCTTGTTTATGAGTGTGAGTAAAATGGCAATTTCATTTATGGGTATGTGAGTTCACACTAGCTCCATAGGTCTAGTGGCCATAGGTCTAGTGGAAGATAGAAGTTTAGACCCATGGGATTGGATAGGGCTGGATTGAGCCTATGGATCTGAACAAAGTAGAAAAAAGGATTAAACACTTGAAAGTGGGCGATGGGGTGGATCAAGACGCGGGTACGTTCTAAACAAAAAAAACTATCTTTTATAGTGAGAAAAATCTGGGAGTGTTTTAGTTGGCAAATCATGAACAAAGATAGACACATTGCCTTCATAATCAAGGAGGTATGACATGTTAACTTCAGAGGAGCTACTCGATGTGACCTACATGGGAAAATTATGAAGGGAATCTACCAGAGAAATTTTTCACCTTTCCAGCACATAAGGATTATTCTAGTCAGACTGAAAGGAATTAACAGGATAGAGAAGCATTAAGACATTGTGATATGAAGCCTCGAGTGAGTCTCTCTACCCTTAGTGTCATTCTGTTGCCATAGATAGAGGGGTCATAGCTGGTATCAGAGTTGAGCTAGGTTTAGGTGTGAGATTAGGATGATTAGATGTATTTTTATCATATGATGCACTGCCTTAAACCAAAACTTATAGTATTTTATTGGGTTTCCCTTTCAGATAGAGTAACATCTTGCCAGACCTTATCTATCTATGGTCCCCAAGCTATTTGAGGGACAACAGCTTTTGCATTCGAGCATCTCCTCTCTTTAGCTCGTTGCACTGATTGAATTACCTTACCTCCCTTTCAATATTTTGAGAGACTTTTTTTCCTGACACTGCTGATAAGAGGTACATGTAGTACTCATGATTGTGGATCATTGCCCTTACAATGATCCTTATTTGACTGGATGTTGTAAGAGGCATAGTTCTTTATAGACCACTTTAGAGAGATCTTAGGGAACATAGACTAATATATAGGACTTGTAGGCACTGCTATATTTCTCGACATAGGATCTCTTCAAAGATGAAAGATCCCTACCCCCTTCGCGCGCAATGAATTCCGGGGTGCTAGCAGCAATAGAAGTAGCATTTCTTGTGCAGGGCAGAGTCTCTCACTCGAGGCCTCGTCCATAGATATCCGGACAATACAGTTTCTAATGAACTTTCATCTTTCCACATTGTTCCACATCATTTCTCGTTATTCCACATTCTTCTAAATCAATTCACTTTGCTTATTCCACATCCAGTCATATCTTTTCCCATCATCCTCATCCAATCATATCATATTACATCTCATCACATCTATTCACATCACATCACATTCATCCACATCACATCTCATCACATCCAATTACATCTATTTAGATCCTCATCACATCACGTCACATCCATCCTCATCACATCTCATCCACCCATATCCACATCTCATCCATTCACATCTACCCCGATCCACATCATATCCATCCACATCACATCTCATCCATTCACATCTACCTAGATCCACATCACATCTATTCACATCACATCTCATCCATTCATATCTACCCCGATCCACATCACATCACATCATATCCATTCACATCACATCTCATCCATTCACATCTACCTAGATCCACATCACATCACATCACATCACATCTATCCATTTACATTACATCACATCCATTCAGATATCATCATATCACATTTACATCCATTCACATCTCATTATATCCACTCACATCTCATCACATCCATTTATATCTCATCACACCCATTCACATCCATCATACCCATTCATATCCATCACATTCATTGCATCCACATCACATCACATACATTCCATCCACATCTATCCTTATCACATCACATTCATTCCATCCATATCACCACATACATTCCATCCATATCTATCCTTATCACATCACATTCATTCCATCCATATCACATCACATTCATTCCATCCACATCACATCACATCCACATCTATTCATATCTCATCACATCTCATCACATTCATCCACATCCATCCATTCATTCACATTCACATCTATCCACATCCATCCATTCATTCACATGCACATCTATCCACATCTATCCATCCATTCATATTCACATCTATCAGTTCACATCTCATTCTCATCTATTTACATCTCATCACACCCATTCACATATCATCATATCTCATCACATTCACATCCACATTCATTTACATCGCATCACATCTCATCACATCACATTCACATCTTATCACATTCACATCCACATCCATTTACATCGCATCACATCTCATCCACATCCACTCACATCTCCTCACATCACATTCACATCTTATCACATCCACATCCACATCCATTTACATCATATCACATCTCATCACATCCACTCACATCTCCTCACATAACATTCACATTTTATCACATCACATTCACATCTTATCACATCTACTATTAGTACAGTTTTCTACTTTCGATACCGATGGGACTGCCAATTGCTTGGCCTAGTTAAAGGTACTTTTTCTCGATAGATATTTTTATATTCTTTCTCAAATTTCTCAAGTGAAATATATTCAATATTCTTCTTTTTGAGTAAAAGATTCATGGGATTTACAAAAATCAATTCTACCCATATTTCCCAATAAAATTAATAATGCTCAAAATTCCACTTTTGATAAATACTCATAATTTGAATTATGCCAAAAAATCCTCTTTTACCATTTAATTTCTTGGATCTCAATTATCATGGGAATTTCTCTTTTTGCATAAAATAAATTTACCAAAATTTTTTCTTTTTTCATTAATTACTTGGATCTCAAATATCATGGGAATTTCTCTTTTTGCATAAAAATAAATTTACCAAAAATTCCTCTTTTACCATTTAAATACTTGATTCTCAAATATCATGGGAATTCCTCTTTTTGCATAAAAATAAATTTACCAAAAATTACTCTTTTCTTTTAATCAATTAATTAAGCATAATTATAAAAAAATTATTTCTCATGAATATGATGAAAATCATTATTTTTTTATAGGATGTCGAATCTTAGAATATGATAGGAAGTCCTCATTTAGCATTATGCATAAAAATAAAATATGTATTATTTTCTAAAAATTTTACCATAACTTCGCTACTGTTAACTGATAATTCTCAAAATTTTCTAAAGAATAAAAACTTGTAATGGAAATATGATAGTAGTTCCTCTTTTATGCTTAAAATTAAATTATGAATTTAAATCATAATTTTAACTATAATCATAAACTTAATTATGATTATCTCACTAGATTAAGCTAATTTCATTATTTATCTTTTTCCAAATTGATAGGATAATCTATTTCTCATTTAGAATCAATCAAAGTAGTTTTTAACTACTTATAAATAATCTAAAAGAAATAATCATTATTTTGGTAACACAAAATCATAAAAATACCATTTTCTTAATCTCTAGCTTATCAAGCCTAGAGTTTAGCTTTGAATTAAGATACTATCATTGAGAAGCATCCTTTTTCAAAGGATTTAGCCATAAAGATGACTATTCTTTTAGAGAGAGAGATTTACTTAAAGAAAGGATTACAAATAAGCGTAAAGATTAACTTTCTCTTAATTAAGCATTAAGACTTTAAGAAAAAGCTTGATTTGAATTAAAATAATTATTCAGAAAGCTTCTCAAGCTTGAGAGGGGTTGAGAAGAAGAAAGTCATTGAGATAAATTAGAAAAAATCATAAAAATTAATTTTACCTCCAAGTTTGGCTTGATTCTCTATTAGAAGTGAAGCTCCCAACCAATCAATTGGTCCACCAAGAGGAGAAGAGCAACTCCAAGAGTTGTTGTAGAGAGAGAGAGCTCCAAGCTCCTAAGAGAGAGAAAAATTTAAGGAATAATAGAAAATATGATTATTTTAATATAATACTGGCATGGTATAGCTCCAATATTTTTTTACAAAAGACTAAGGGTCTATTTATAGGTGAGGGAGGCCACTAACCAAGTCCAACTGGGTTCTAGAATTTTTCAAGTTCAGTTTGACTCAATTTGGGACCAGTTTGGCTTCCTTTTTTATTTGGTTTAATCAAGGAGAGAGGAGAGATAAAAATATCATAATTTTTTTTAAATTAAAAACCCTTCCACACATGTGAAATAGGTGCCTACCTTAAGAGTCCCCCTCTTCTTTACCAAGGTGTCAAAAATGCATCATTATTCTAAAATATCTCATTTTTTTAGTAATATCTCATAATTTTTAACTAATAAACCTTGTACTCAGTCTCAGCTCTTCATCTTATGTGAGCATTTACTCATTTTTGGGTATTTTCTTTTATTCTTTTGGATTTATCTCATCCCAACACTTGGATTAATCCAATTGGCCCATTAGAACCTTAATTAGACCATAATCCAAAAATTTCTGAAAATGTAGACCCTTAGGCTAAGGTCCCTTATACCATTTTCAATTAATTCCTAATGCACATTGGAAAGTTCATTTTGAACTTCTGTTTCACGGGAATCCATTTTGGACACTAGGAGGATTTTTATATCCAAAGATATCTCAATTTAAGATTATCTCTCTCTAGACGTTTTCTCTCTCTAGGCCAAAACAGGGTAAAACAAGATCTTTCTTCTATTTCAGAGAGGGGAATAATTACAAGAATAGAAGGGGAGGTTCTTACACCTTTACACCTCAAAAGCTAGAGGGAGGAATCTTACAGAGATCTTAGAGTTCATAACTAGTGTATAGGACTTGTAGGTGCTACTATAATCCTCGACATAGGATCTCGTCGTCAACTAGCCGAGCCTCTAATCGAATGTATTATAACATGTTTGTTTGGTTTTTTTCTTTGACAGTAGTAAAATTTTAGCTTTTGGTCATGGTACTGCTTTACCCTAGCTAGTTTGGGACTTAGATCTTCCTTGCACCGATTCCTTAACATCTTCCCAAAGTGTACGAAAGCAAGGGTCCTATTGGAATTTTACCTCACATTAAAGAAATGACACCAAGCTTGCCATATCACGTGGTCTGCTGCTTGTGGTCTTAGGTTCTTCCACAAGATGTTTTATGGTCTTATGTTCTTCCACAAGATGTTTTGTGCATTAAATATGATCATGTGATCTAGGAGAATATATTTCATTCCATGTTTGCAACATTTGGAAAATCTAGGCATCACTTATGACTCACAATGGGAGCCATTCTTCCTCTTCTTGCTCACAAATAGGTTTAGGACTTTCAACTCTTGTGTTCTGCACAAACTCAACATGCCGGTATAATATTTTATGTGGCTTTACTAGCTTTGGTCTTTTCTTCTTCCTCTTCTTTACTACTTCTGTCGATCTGTTACTATGCCAACCACGTCAGTAAATCAACAATAAACAGAAGGTACAAATTTGGGATAAATTTGAGATTTTTTAAATTTATTTTTTAATAATAAGAGAAAATTAGGAGTTTGGGCTATCCTTTTCAAAAATTGAAAGCACTTTTGTGACATTAAGCACATGCTCTACACTACTAAAGCATTAAATTAAAAACCTCCCTTGGTTAAAGGTCCCAATTTTTAGGGTTTCATAAGCTGAAAATCATTTTTGAGGATTTAGGTATTTAGCACCATCTCTATAAGAGTAGACACTGGCTCATCATCTATAAGAGCTGAGACCCCCTATCTCCATCATTATGGGTTCACATCTATTCATTAAAAAGTTTGATAAGGATAACTTTCACACCTGGCAAACCAAGCTAAAATTTAGTTTGATGCGTGACTTACATTGAGGGTGAAGAAAAGATGCACGAAGAAGGGGAAGACACATCATTAAAAGAGCGGAAGCTTAGAGATTAAAAAGCCTTTAGGTCTAGGGTTTTCCAACAACTTTATATGTCATCTAACAGATCTCCGACTTCTAAGGAAGCTTATAAGATGCTAGACAAGGTCTTCGGAGGAGGTCAGGGGAAGCACTCCAAGGTTTCCCTATAGATTGAGCTCTATGGACTCATGATGTAATCACATGGAGAGCTTCGATGCTCATGTGAATAAGATAAAGTCTCTCATGAACCAGCTTGTAGCACTCAAAACTAAAGTGGAGGAAGATGTGGTCGTTAACTGTGCTTATCAAGTCTATGCTAGAAGAACCCATTTGGTGCCCTCATCACACCACACTCAAAAATCTCTTTTGATACTCACCCTGGAATGAGTCATAAAATCCTTCAAGGAAGAAAAGACCAAAGAAATAGGAGGGGATAGCTCCTTCTACACAAAGAAGCAGAACTTCAAAGGTAAAAAGTGCACAATCTATGGTAGGACCAACCACACCGATAGACTGTTTTTCAAAGAAGCCCTTTAAGCATTGTGGTAGGACAAATCACCATGAAAATAAATATTATCCTAAAGCACACGTGTTAACCACTATGGTTAACATGACCTTTCGCACGGCTACTATACCTCCTTTGTAACTCATCTTTTTTTGTAACCGTGCTAAGCGCTAATTGTAAAAGAGACATGGGATGACCGAGCTTACATCTTATTATGTAATGCCGGTCATAAGGAATTGATGTACATAGAGCTAGTTAAACTAGGAAGATTAGTTTTGGGCCCCCATTTGTGATTGGGCAGTCGGACATTGTAAATATGAGCTCATGTATATAAGACATTTTATGAAGTATGAAAAGGGACAATCCCATTTTTCTTAATTGAGTCTTGCCTTCTCTCTCTCTCTCTCTCTCTCTCTCTCTCTCTCTCTCTCTATCTATCTCTCTCTCTCTCTCTCTTATGGTGGCTTGCTTGCTTGTGGTGCTTGCTTGCTTGCGATTGTTGGTGTATGTGAATAGGAATGGTGTTGCTCTCCCTTCTCTCCTTCGCTCCCTTCTCATTTCTCTCCACCTTGTGTTATTTGCATATACGATTGGCATGAGGTAGAGGTTGAGCTCTCCATAGCTCCTTCCCTCTTGCTCATACCTAGCTTGCTTGGATCTTTGGGTGACACAAAGAGAGTGTGGAGTGAGCCCCTCACGGCCTCACATCAAGGAATTAACCCTAATAGGATTGGCCAAGTGCTAATCACCGGATTCAACCCTTGCATGTAATTCCTTCTTCTTCTCTCTTGTGCTTGTGACGTAGTATGTTAGTCCATTAACATCTTTGGCGTTGCTACCAGGAAATGGCACGAATTGATTCATTAGCTAGAGTTTGATTTAGCCCGGTTGGAGTGCAAATCCATCGGTAGGTTGATTAACATTGTTCGTTTTGTGTTTTGTCGAAGATTACCCGAAGTTTGGATCATTGATTGAGCATCGGAGCATTGGAGTCTTCATCGAGAGCGGGGAGAAGCAATTAAGTACCCTATTTACCCTCAACATTCAAGAAATTTTCAATATCTGTGTTTTTTCTTCATGTTTGCATTTTCATTCAATCATTCAATTAATCTCAATCCATTAGCTTAAGCCATGCATTGTAGGTATCAATAAGTAGCTAGAGACTAGTTCTAGCTCCTTGTAAAAACAAAAACATAAAAAAACCCTAGGAAGGTGCCTGAATCACTTGCTGATTGGAGAGGTTTCCAAGAAAAATTGCATTCTGCCAAGCTTCTTTGAGAAGGGTACATCCGTGGTGGCAAGTTCAGGAAACGCCCGTTCCTTCTGCGCCTGTAACCCAAATCTAGTAGATTTGCTGCCTAAATTTGGCAAGAGCATTAAAACTAGTTTAATTGCATTTAATTAGGCCTCATGTGCATTGAAGTTTATTCAAATTAGGAGAATTTTGTACTGTCAGAGTGGCTGTCAAACCTGCAACCATTAGGCTAGTCAAATTTTAAAATTCCCTGCATGACAGTGCCATGACTGTACGCTTCGAAGCGCTCGTTCGTTCCAAGTATTTCCACGCCCGTTCGCTCCTCATCTTGGAGAAAATGCTTGTTTGAGTTCCCTTTTGCAACTTGCCACGTCCGTTCCACTCAGCCCATAAACTCGCATGTCCGTTCCTTCTCCTCTTAGTGAGCGAACGCCCATGCCAATCTTGGAGCGAACACCCACGACATCACCTTGCCATGCCCATTCCAATCGACTTCATCCTGAACATCCATTCTTTCCTGTCCTGAAGCGAATGCCCGTTCCATCTTACAATCTCATTTCGAACGCCCGTTCCTTCCTCACTTGAAAAGTGAACGCCCGTTCTATTTTGTTCCAAAAGCGAACGTCCGTTCCTTGTCTCACTAAGGAGTGAACGCCCGTTCCATCTCATTTTCTTCGAAGCATGTGCCGTGCCAATCAAGCAGCGCACGTCCGTTCCTTCTCTCCCTGAAAAGCGAATGCCCGTTCCATCCCTTCCTGTGTGAGTATGCCCGTCCGCTCACAAGTGTACGGCTGTTCCTTTTATTAAAAAAACTTTTCTCAGAGGGCTCTACACAGTACTTCTATATTTCCATGCACCTATGCTTGGGTAGGTTGGTGAGAAATAACAATCTCTTTGTGACAAATTGAGCTCTCTAGACGCCCCTTTACAAATCAGATCGGACCCATTGGTAAATACAACGTGGAGTCAAACGGGTGCCTGTCTTTTACAATACCATCCAGAGCGAGGACCTCCCCAGTAGTGGACGAGGGACTCCAGACCGTGAGGTAAGAGAGCCCGAACCACAGTGTATGGACAGGTCATCTATCCACCAAGAACCAACTCCTATCTCTCCATCTCATTCTCAGCAAAGCCTTGCATCAAGGCTTCACAATTTTATCATGGGAAACACACAGTCCGTAGAACCGCAACCCAAGGTGAGAGATATAGATCAACCTCAATAAAGTGGGGTCACTCCATCTCTAGACCTTAGAGCAAAAATCAACCATAGCGAGAGCCATGAGTCTCAAACCCAGCTACCAGACTGGAGAGTCATACCTCTCTCAAGGAGGGTGGCAGACTCATTCAGAGCTCCGAAAACCTTACCAAACCAAGAACCAGGTTCATCTTCCCAAAGGCCTGGGATATCATACCAAATGGATTGGGTCTACCCAAGCCCACCGCCACCACAACAGGGCCCAGCTATCTATCAATAATACCCTCCTCAAGGGGCACACCCCCAGTGTACCAAATGGGACCACGTGGGCCACAACCTAGTCCTCCCAGAGGAGGGCAAAGACCCCCACTGGTCTAGTATCCGCCTGGTCCCACTCCTCCACATACTATTCCCTAACCTGCACCACCATGATAGGGTTGACACCTGAAATATTAAGGATTGCCATGGAAATAGGGAGAGGGTAGCCCGTTGGCATTACTCCCCCTGCACCAGTTCAACCTAGGTAGGAACGAGCCAAACCAGCAAACATCTCAAAAGCTGATCATGAAGTTTGATGGGATAGGTGACCCCATTACTCACCTAGAGATGTTGAATCAGATCTGCGAAGCATTTGGCCATATAGACGATCAGACTAAGGTAAGTGCCTTTGGCCTTACCTTGGATAGCAAAGTAGGCCAATGGTTCAGATCTCTGGAAGCAAAAGATAAAGCTTCCTTCAAGGCTCTAAAAGAATCTTTCAAAGTGGGGTATTCTCATCAAGGTACCCGATGGAGCCCTCTTGAACAACTCAATAATTTCAAACAAAATGAGGGCGAAACCATCAGAGATTACATAAACAGAGTCAAATATCTCCACTCACGTTGTAGTACTGTAGAGACAAGTTCTCTGATGAGAGACTAATTGGGAGATTTCTAGAGGGACTTGAAGATATTCCCCTACACAACTCCTTGTTTGCCTTGGGTCACACCTCTTTTGAACAATGCTGCAGGAGTGCTCTGAAGTTTGAGGATAACTTCAAGGGAATACGTTCCCGACAACTCCACAAGGGTGCATCAGAAACCTCCTTCAAGACCACCAGCACAAAGCCTATTGAAAAGGTAAGGAGTCCATGTCTAGACAAAGTGTGGAGCAACTGGCTGCCGCCCTAATGCAACAAATGACCCAGCAATGGAGAATCAACCAAGGTCGGGATCAAGGGGGCCATCCACATCTTTATCCTAAAAGGGAACATGTATGGTACTTGACCTGTCAGGAAAACCATATTGGCACACAGAGTGTCTCATCTCAGACCCCGACCAAGCCTCTATTGTACCTACTATGTAAAGTGGGGCAATCAAAAGATCTCTAACTGCTACCATCACAAGGGTGCTTTAGCTCGAGCTATGCCTCAGGTACTACCCACCAACCCCAGGCAACCACTGGGGCTTTGCCACCTCCTGCACATCACAACGCTCCTCAACCTGGCCAAGAAGTGGCCCAAAGAGGAATTCTTAGGGTACCAAAAATGCCCTTGTTGACACCCCTAGTTCTTCCACCTCAGCCCTCGTTAATACCCAGAGTCACACCATTTCATCAAATAACGCTGACAGAACTCCTTGAAGACGGGAATGAGGGAGAAATCCTAGAAACTCCCACTTATGAAATCCAAGAGCCCATGACCCCGCCCTCACAAATTCTTAGTCACTATGTCATGGAGGGTGATCAAATGTATCTTGTGTACTTAGCAACCCGGATATCGCAGGAGGCTAGGGATATGAATCAAACAACGAGAAGACCGCCCATATAGTGTTATGATTGTGGTGGACCTCATTGAGTGGGTGAGTGTCCCAACATGAATAGAACGGCAAGTGCCCGTGCAAGTACTCTCGCTTTGACTCCACTGTACGTTGGATGTGGTATCAATCATATGTACAAGGGCTGCCCGCTAAGACCAGGAACAACTAGAAAGGGTCATGAAGCTAATTACCCAGTCTAACCTACTAAGTGTTAGAAATGGTTTCATTCGAGCAGTCCCTCTCAACGCAATGACCAGACTACAAAGCAGGCAAAGGGCCGCAGCACATGCTACTGTAGGGGCATCAACCTCTCAAAACCAGGACCAAGCCCCTGAACAAGCTCGAGTAACTTGGCGCTCACAAAAGAAAGACACAAAGGTTGGGAAGGGAGAAAGCCGAGTGATTATCAAAAGAAGTTCTGACTTTGGCACAACAACTCATCCTTTGACTTCTTCATCTGAAGAAGAAGATATGTACGCGCCACTGCCCGAGCCCAAGAACCCATTGACACCCGTCAACTACCTAAAAAGCTTACGGAATATCCTAATTAATCCTATTAAGGAAAAAGAACGACTCCTAGCCTCCTAAGAGTTAGTTCATGAGTGCCAAGCTCAGTTGGAAGCTGATTCTCCTACTGCCTACCTTGAACCATGCCTGTCTGTCTCAAACCAGAACCTGCGCCGCCTGACACTAAGGTTTATCCTTGCCAGCTTCCAGACCAACCACTCCCGCAAGAGTTAATAGAAGTAGAAGCTACCCCCCAACAGGGAGATAGGGTGGTGGAATATCTTAGAGACTTGGGAGATGAACGTCATAGGGGAACCAATGCAAAAATCCATGTTTCCATCATACATCTCAAAAAGCTTGAGACAAAGCAAACGTGACCTTCCTCAAAGGACAACCTCAGTTCCAAGAAGAGACATTGCAGGTCTCTCTTATTTCCTTTCTTCTCAGGTCCAAATCCCTATCGGCACCTTGCTCCAAGGTAGCCCAAGCCTATGGAATGACCTGAAAGGCTGGATGGAGGGATGTCTCAATGCAAGCATGCACGAAACCATGGAACCCAATAACTTTGATGAATTTGAGGAAGAAGAATTCCACATACCTCTTAAGATAAAAGGGACGACTATACCATTTTAGTGAACAAGCTCGGACAATACTTTGAAGGTGATGAACTTAATGCGGCCTTGCCACCAATAACTTTCGACGGCCACCAAGTTATTGCAATCTTGGATGGAGGAGCCAGAGCTCGCTGATGGAGCCTGCCTTGGATAACACCTAATTGCTAGTTAAACTCGCTGATGGAAACACGCTAGACCCATTGGTCTACTAAGGGATCTTAAAATTAAGATTCTTGGAACCACCTACCACCACACTTTTTTGGTGAAAAATTTTGGACATCAGCCAATTTCATATGATTGCATCCTTGGTAGACCCTTTATGTGAGAATCTAAAATGATCCATGATTAGGATACTGACCAGACCTACATTCAGAGAAAAGATCTTACCTTCAAGATCAATGTAGCTACGCACATGGAAAGTACATCCCATGAGTGGTTGGCAGACCATTTGCAAAGGACTCAATCACAACTACACAAACTACTGAAGTCCATCTATGCCAAACATGCCATAAAACATTGGAAGATGAAAAGGAGAGTGAGGATTGCACACCACTTCAAGAGCCGGAAGACTCTGAGAAAAACTGGATGCATATCCTCGCTACCCTAAACATCTTGCCTAGAAAAATTGGTACAAGGTTTTCCACAACAGATGGGCAAGAGCTTACATCATTATACATGCTTAGTTCAACATATCCGCTCAACATAGCCACACAAGAGCTTGAACACGTTGTTTGAGCTAAGTACACGCTCCCATAAAACTCAAGCTTGAGGGATTCCTTGGGCCAGAGCGGTACATCTTCCCAGACAACTCAAAAACCCATTGGTTGAAATATGTGGGTGCCGTGAAGCACATCAGCATTTCAATTAAATGTGGCAAAAAGAGTTTGCAAACAGCTCTCTTTTGGTCCACACTATTGTCCCATAGCCAATTGAACCCATTCAACCACAACCAGTCCCTGAAAAGCTTTGCTGCTCCGCACACAAGGCACGCAACAAAAAATTAGCACTCACAGAAAAAGAAGAGGCTGACCTCATTGCTCTCTTGACTGAATTCTAGGAAGTACATGGATATGAAGGGTGTACCTCCAAAAGTGGTCCAGCACATCATTCCCATGGTTGATGGAGCTAGGCCGGTCAAACAATGAGCTTACCCAATGAACCCCAAATATTCCAAGATGGTCCTCAAGAGATTGAAAGATTTATCGATGTCGGATTTTTCTATGAAATTGAACATACAGAGTGGGTATCACCAATCGTGATAGTACCCAAGAAAAATGAAAAAGTTAAGGTGTGCGTTGACCTCAAAAAGGTCAATGCCACCACCATAAGGGAGCACTATCCTCTACCATTCACTGAACATGTGCTGGAAAGAGTAGCGGGAAAGAAAGCTTTTTACAACTTCCTACATGGATTCTCAGGATACAACCATGTGATGATCGATCCTAAAGACCATCACACAACTCGTTTTGCTTTTGAATGGGGTCCTTATGCATATAGAGTCATGACCTTTGGGTTGACCAATGCCCCTGGAACCTTCCAACGCTTAATGTGTAAGGCTTATAAGGAATATCTCTGAAAATTCCTTGAAGTCTTAATGGATGACCTATGTGTCAATTCTTCTTGGAAGGAGCACCTTGCATGCTTGTTTGCGGAAGGTGCTAGAGCAATGTAGACTATACCTCATCTCGCTGAACCCTCTTAAATGCCAATTCTCGGTTAAGTACGGCTCATTCTCGAGCTGCCCCCACCTACCAACTTCATGGATGTCCAATGCTTCATGGGACACGTCAGCTATTATCGGCGGCGGGCAATTCATTTTTATGTACGCTGATATTGCTAGACCCCTTTACGGACTCCTTATAGTTTTCGAGCGGACAGAAGAATAATAAAGGGCCTACACCACACTTAAAAAAAGCCTTGGCAACAAGCGCTCCAATCCTTAGATCCCCCAACTGGGATCTCATCTTCCATGTCCACCTTCCATGTCCACATTGACGCCTCAGCATTTGCTATAGGATGCGTGCCGACCCAACCACGCGAACACAAGATGGACTTCCCCATTAGTTTTGCCAGCTGCCAACTCAATGAAGCTAAGAGAACTTACACCATAACTAAGAGAGAAGGGTTAGCGATGGTTTACACAATTAAGAAGTTTTGCCATTATGTTTTGGCGACCAAGTTTGTCTTCTTCGTAGACCATCAAGCCCTTTTGTATCTGGTTAATAAGCCATGTATGACAGGAAGAATCGCTAGGTGGCTACTTATCTTGCTCAAGTTTGACTTCACTGCCTGTTACGATGAGGAAAGGCTCTCAGCATGTTCTTGTAGACCACATGTCAAGGATCCCCGGCGAGCAGCCAGTGTGAGAGTAGATGATGATTTACTAGATGCCGCCCTGTCTAACTGCGCTTAATTCTTAAATGGGGCAAAGAAGTGGCTCACTTCTTAGCCAATGGCTTACCAGTTGATCCTCTCCTCAACAAGGACTGTGCTCGTTGTTTAATAAAAAAGGCGGCCCCTTACCAGCTTATCATGGGTTAACTTTACAAGGAGGGTAAGGATAGAATTCTAAAACGTTATGTTAGAGAAGATGAGTATGTCTTCCTCCTTGAACTTTAATGGCCGATGCTGTTGAGTACGTCAAATGATGCAATGAATGCCAACGCGTAGCTATTCCTCGTTTCAAGGATCACATGCCCTTGAACCCCATCATGTCTTTACAACCTTGTGAGAAGTGGGGCATAGACTTCGTAGGACCCATCAGTCCGACATCAGAGACACTCAAGCCAGATATATAATTGTTGCTATGGACTACTGCACCAAGTGGGTAGAAGCTTGCGCAACCCGCAAACTTGATGCTCATTCGACACCTAAATTTCTCT
Organism: Cibotium barometz; assembly: GCF_041138505.1. NCBI lineage: Eukaryota > Viridiplantae > Streptophyta > Polypodiopsida > Cyatheales > Cibotiaceae > Cibotium > Cibotium barometz. Next base: position 1,428,567 of record NC_141047.1, on the reverse strand, counting down.
ATGAGTCTGTGATCACACACTTCGGTTGCCCCCTCGAGCTTGTTAGCAATAATGGAACGCATTTCATCAACAAGGTAATCAAATTTCTCTTGCAAGAGTTCCTTGTTGTCACCCCCACAAGAAGTCCTCCCCTTACTATCCTCAAGTGAATCGCCACAAGCTGAAAGCACAAACAAAACCCTGTATGCCTTTCTCACCAAAACTGTGGAGGCCAGCTGCAACGATTGGGAACAGAAGTTATCGGTTACACTCTAGGCTTATAGAACTTCATATAAGGTAGCAACTAATGCTACCCCCTTTAGTTTAACCTATGATATTGAAGCAGTCATACCCTTGGAGTTCTCTATCCCAAGCTTACGTGTCACAGTACATGAAAAGCTCACCGAAAATGCTTTAAGCTGTCGCCTGTTCAAACTTGAAAAGCATGATGAAACCCACCTCTTTGCAGTCTACAGCATGATTGTAGAGAAGCTTAGGCATAAACAATGGTTTGATGACTAGCTCAAGGTAAGCATATAAATCAGGGCGACATGGTCCTCTTATTTAGCACAAAAACACATAAGAAAAAGCTCAAGCTCAGAGGCTTAGGACCCTTCCTAGTCTCTGAAATCACACCACAAGGCACTATACGCATTGAAACACTTGATGGTGTCGAGATGGCTAGATACTTCAATGGTAGCAAACATAAATGCTACTATGGCCCTCTCATCCACCTTAAAAGCCATCCATGACAAAAAAAACAATGAAAAATATACCATGGGGATATGAAAAAAAAACTGCACAAGAAGAGGCCAAAGCAAGGCAAGCCAAGCTGAGGCAAAAGCATGTCAACATGGCCCAAGTGGTCGATCTAGAAGAAAAAGATTGGGAGGTGAAGCCAACTCAGTTGTGGTTAGGAATGACCACCCCGACTGGCTTTAAAATAGCTCTTGTTGATACAGGGGCTAGTTACAATTTATTGTTCTATGAAACATGGCATTCCCTCGGAGAACCCACATTGAAAGAAACACCTGCCGTTGTCACCACACTTGCCTCATAGCATGTTCATTGCATTGGCACAATCACACTTTTATTCCACATTGGAAATAATCCCTTGGAAGGGAAGTTTTATGTGATGCCTATAGGAACAATGCATGAAGAGATCCTCTTAGGTAGGGGATGGATGGGCCATAATAGATGCAACATCGATTGGGATGCATGGACGGCCACCCTAGAATTGGCTTCTAGCCACGTTACCGTCCTAATGATAGATGAAGAGCTAGCTCCTGTTGCTTCCCCATTCCAAGCACTCCCATTTCCACCATCCACAAGTACCCCAACACCTCACCCTTATCACTCCGTTCCCCCAAAAAAGAGGCCACTCAACATGCCATCCACATCAATGCCTCTTGCACCCACACCACCACCACGCACAGTGGCAACGTGCTCTCACATGGCCAAATCACAAGCAGTTGTCCTACCACATCACACTAACCAAACTAACACTACTAACCATACTAACAAATCTCCACAAGGTTCGATATCTCATCACTTGGTGCCCAAGCAACTTCTTGCAGGGGACAAGGCTACTATGAGGGAGCATCTCCGTTGTGGATCCCCAAAAGGTCCTGCCATCCCCCTCACCAACAGGCATCCTGAGTTTTTCGTCCTCCCCAGTGTAGGCCCCCCATTCGCCAAACGTCAAGCCTATAGGGTACATGATCGATGCAAACCTACACGCTCTCCCAGGTATTCTGACCCTCGACCGAACCCTAAACCCATGCACTCAACCCTTCGGTGGATCCCAAAATCTCTTCTCCACGCCCAACATTACTATGAAGGTAACCATACCATATGGATCCCCAAACCTCTCCAACCTAAGCCCCTACCTCATGTCACACCACAGTCACCTACCCTTCAATGGGTACCCAAGGCAAGATCTGCAGTCAAGATTACTCTCAAGACAAAGGGAAGCAGAAAGTCCTATGTGACACAACCACCCCTATGCTAGTGCTGACAAACTTCCTTATAGATATACCTTCAACGTTGGGAACGCCCCCACCTCTCATTTGGAGGCTCGACAGTACTACAAGGCTACCATGAACTCCCTCCGCCTCAACTACTTCCTTGCCACCCTCATCGGAATCTCTTCAGGAAGTGCCACCCCCTACTTCACCCCATTACCTAATTGGAATAGACTCCTCTCTTTGGCAAACTGGGCACGCGATCAATACAAAACCCACAATGGGGTGCTGATGGCATAGCCTCTATGTACAAAACCTATTTACAGGGTGCACAATGGGGTGCTGATGGCATAGCCTCTATGTACAAAACCTATTTACAGGGTGCACAAAAAAAACATCCCACGGGCGTTCCTTTCTCAGATTCTAAGTGCCACGGTCATTCCTTCGTCAAACACAAAGCCCTCGGCCGTTCCAAGTTTTGCACGGACGTTCCTTTCTCAGATTCTAGATTGCCACAAACATTCCCAGTTTGGAACGGCCATTCCTTCTCTTGCCCACTGCCACGGTCGTGTCGACTCTCTATTCAAAGCCCCCTGCCATTCCAACCAGTTTTTGCGAGCCCGTGGGTGGCGGTTCGCTCAAGTTTGCACGACCGTTCGCTCAACTTGCCGCCTGTTCACTCACATTATTCAACTTCGCACGACCGTTCGCTCAACTTGCCACACCTGTTCACTCACACTGTTCAACTTCGCACAGCTGTTCGCCGATGGTCGTTCACTCGTAGTCTGCTGACTTTGCATGCCTGTACGCTTACAATCGCACACTCGTTCCCTGAACTTGCCACGGTTGTGTCTTCCTCACAGGGTTATAAATATGGGCCCCCTCCTTCTTCCATTTCCTCATTTTTCACTCTCAGCCTAGCCAAACTATTGCAAAGGTTTTCCCTTAGCTCTTACCCTCATAGCCAACTAGCACTATGTTAGAAGCTTCTGACTCATCCCTAGAAGTTCTCCACCACACTTCTCTGAGGAGGAAGAAACCTGCAAATGGCCGTTTTGAAGAATATGTTAAGCACCCCACCCAACACTCCCACCTAGGTGAAGCATCGATGAAGCAAGTCAATGGACACACTGTCCATTCTCTGATGAAGAATCACCGTAAAGTTGAGCACATGCTCCTTTACTACACCAGTCCATGCTATAGAGCTGTTGCAACTGACCCAACGGTGGTGCAGAAGTTAGAGTAGCATGGGTTGGGCCGATTGCCCACCCTAGAGCCTTGGGGGCCATATTTGTACAATGCCTTATACTTCATGCAAATCAGCACACCGGAGTTATCTTGGATATCGAGGGGCAAAAGCACCTTGTCCAGCTCAGTGTGGGGCTTGTGCGAGAGGCTCTTGCACTCCCACATATGGAGCAGCTATATGTCCACCTCGTCAACGCCCTTAAGCTCACTCGTGTCCTGGTACAGGAGCAATGCTAACAAAGATGGAGTTGAGTCAGGCAACATCGCCTAGGAAGACCTCGTGATATGCGAGCAAGAGCTCTGTAGTTTCTCCTCACCCCACTAGGTGGACTAACAGGTTTAGCAGGTGCAGCTTAACCACCTTAGCTCGTGTGCACCAGGAGCAACAGGTCAATTGGTCTAACCACCTCTTCCGGGAGCTACATGCTGTATGCTTAAACCCCCAAGGCAAGTTGGCGGTAGCAACTTTACTCACAGGGTCCTCTATTATGCGGTTGGATGGGAAGAGCTGCCACCACGAGCAATCTAGTTGAGCGAACCGGATACTGCTATTTCTTCTTTAACCCCTCTATCTACCTCTCCCATTTCCCCACCAACCAAGAGGCCACACCACAAACCCGCACCTACAAAAAATAAGCTCAGCCAACACCCCCAAGCCCACACATGAAGAGCTTGCTACCCGCTACAGCTACAAAAGCCACCAAGAAGGCCGCAGAAGAGGAAGAGGAGCGCTAGAGGCAGGACTTCCTTAACATAAGCTTATATGAGACACCACCCCTTGACAGATTCACAGAGATTCCTTCTCATGATCAGGCCGGGCCTTCCTCCCCCAGTGACACAGAATACACTCAACACTCTTAGTTGGGCTCGCACAGGCAGTTTAAGTTCCAGCTAGAATTATGCAGAGAGCATCCATGCAGCCCGTGGAGATGTGCCTAAATTTGCCCATGGCTTTGCCAACATGGCATGGGAACTAATCCAATAGATGACAGATTGCATCTCCCGACAATAAGAAGTAGCACAAATTTCAGAGAGGGAAATGCTATTAGCCAAAGCCCAGGAGAGAGTAGTGTTTGAGGAGTTATACTAGACCAATCTACAATTCATGGAGCTGCAGAGCAGAAAAGGTTCGACCATCAAACAGAGCAATTGGACACTACTATCAACAAAATCACTAAGCTCCAACAACAGGTCAACCAAGCCCATGCAGCGGTCCGCGAGACGATAGCACCACAAAGAGCTTACAGTCATTGAGGGACTACATCAAGAGGCCATGAGCCAGGCCCAAACAATAGAGGAAGCCATAGCCCGCACCACCGTAGATTTTGCAAAGCGTCGCGACTTAATAGAGGCTACCATCCATCACCTACATGAGCAGCTCGGAGACGCTGAGGCCCATGCCACCTAGCCTCCATCCACTACATCGGCTCCTTCGTCTAGCTCGCTCGACCAAAAGGTGGATGCGCTCATGGAGACCGACACACAAAGCTTCCCATTTTGGCATTCGCCCCTCAAACCCCTTATCAGCTTCTTGATCTATAGTTCCGAGCCATCCGCATTAACCTTCTCCAACACGATATATATATTGAAGAGTCCCTCTCTCGCCCAACCATAGTATACATATGCTCTATCCAAGCTCCCCATAGATAGCTTAACTCTCATCCCCCATTTTTTCTTCCAAAGGCTGCTCACCTTCCAACACCCTCACGATCTCTTTGAACTCCCCTTCCACCCCCCTCAAGCCACCCTCACAGCCTCTGGAGTTTACTACTTTTCTATGGCTTCCCTACTACCAATAGCCCAATCTATTGATCTCATTGATTTATCTTAACCAGATGGCATATGCCCCTACCCATATCTCCCCCTGATCTCTAGCCACGCGCTGCAGTACCTCTGCGCAAGTACCTCCGCGCACAGCTGGCTAGCACGTCATCCATGATGCTTACCTCTCCTTCCTAAATGATCCTCTACCACCCTACTCGGCGCCTAGCTTACTCATTCTCTACCACCGCTCCTTTGTTCAGATCGAAGTCATGGAGGCCACTGGCATATGCCAATTCGACGACACACACATTCCATTGGAGTATAGCGAAGCCGAAGGTGCCATCGCAGACAGTCAACTTTTTCTATGCTCATGATCCTCACGTTGAGCTACAACTGGCCCTTCCCTAGACGACAACGATGATGACACTGATAGGTAGGGCGGCTTGCCTCTTCCATCCCCACGATCTTCTTCGCCACCACCCCCTCCTCCCCCATCAGGCTCCTTGTCTGCACCCCCTCACGCACAATCCCCACCCTCACCACCCCCCTCAAGCACCTCCACTCTTCCTCTTTTTGGTGCCCAACCTTCTTCTCCCCCCCTTCACTTTCCCACTCCACCCCCATCACCCACACCCCCCTCGCCACCTTCACTATCCCTCAACTTAGGAATGCACACATCATTCCAGGATATACCCTCCACATCCACCAAAGCCCCACCTTTTCTCTACGCCGGCCTCACCACGCGCCCTTCATCATCGACACCCGTACCACCCCCATCGTCTCGCGGGCTCTGCAACAACCCACCAGTCAAAAGAAGGAGAGATCCCGCCATCCCACCACCACCATCATCTGAGCGCGAGGAGGTCAACCCTCTGCTCAATCCTATTGATTGGCATGATCCTCTGGACCACACAGAGTTCGAGCAGGCCATCGCCATCCTGCTCGATCGACAACTCCAAAATCACCCCATCACTCGTGTCACCAACCACCTCAACATACATTTCCTTCACCTGTACGTTGATGCAAAGCACACACCCTGGTGGCGTGACAACCCACCCCGAACCCGCGATGGATACCACCGGCCACCGGCCACCTACGTTGCTCGTCCCATAACGTTCGATCTCATGGGCGAGCAGCTGGCCTGGCGAGCGACGACCCTTCCTCAAACAAACCCTTCGTATGGGAAATCTACTATAACGTGCCCTACGTAATGAGGATCAACCTCGATTACCTTCCCATTCGAAGACGGTGGGCCTAGAAGACATTCCACGAAGAACAACAACAGAACCCGAAGTTGCAATTCAACTTCCCATGGTCCGCGCCCCCATCACCACAACATCCGTGTACTGAAGAATCCATGGTGCTCAGCTAGCTATTCATGTGCCTTGCTGGCACATAGATCCCTAGCTATCCATTTGGTTGTTTGCTTTGCATTTGAGGATAATGGTCCCACCAGATGAGTAATGAAGGCATTGGCATTGTCCCAAACCGTGGAAAAGCTCTTTCTCGGAAGAAAACTGATATAAAACCTATTTTAATGGTTTTGGGCGATAAAAACATCCAAAAAATAATTTTTAGTGTTTTTGGAGCAGTTTTAGGGTTTCTTAAATTTTAGGATTTATGAAATTTCTGATCATACAGCTCCGTACATGCGTCCATATCGCCCATGCATATGCCCATACAAGTCTAAGGCTAACCATACATCTTAAAAGCAAGTTAGAGAAGGTATTGATGGCGAAGAAGAAGCTCTCCATGAGCATAATGACGCCCAAACACACTCCACAATCTCCTTCAATCTTCAATGATCTTATTCATAGAGAAGTCTAAGCCTTTTTATACTTGTAAGAGACCCTACTTTTTGCCAAAAAGCCTTCATGCTTTTTCTTTGCCATTTTATGCTTTGCTTTTCTCTTTTTGCCTTTGCTTTTGCTCTTTTTGCTTTTATTAATAAAATATTACTCAACTTTTGGTGCTTTACTTTTCTAGCTTTAAGGCCTTGCTTTTTGGCCTTGCTGCTTTTCAAGAAAGCACCTTTTAGCTTTTTGGTCTGGCTCAGTCTCCTCTTTCCAATGGTGCCTTGGCTTACGGTCAACCTTGTTTGACTTTTTTTCTTTTTTTTACTTTTTGACCAAGAATGGTACTTTTTTTCTTAATCAAACCTTATGGACCCTATCCCCATGTATTCTTCCACCTTTTTGGTGTCCGGGCATGGGTTTCATCATGTGAAACAAAGCTAGGAGGACCAAATAGTTACAATATGTGTGTGTGTGTGTGTGTGTGTGTGTGTGTGTGTGTGTGTGTGTGTGTTGCTTAGGCGGGTGAGTATTCATGAGTTTTCCAGATTCTTTAGAAGATGCTCTAGGATTTCCTACTGCAAACTGTTGTGGCCTTGTAGAATGTTTTAACTGGGGCCAGATTTATCCGATGAGGATTGGCAACGAGTTGAGAGACTGGGCCCAGGTCATGATGTTCTCCCGTATGATCCGCAGTAAACCATCAATCCCATAGTAGATTATCCAAGCAGAGTTTGTTGTAGCCCCGATGGTAGTGGAGGCACTCTTCCAGACAGTTACATACCTCCATCGCATCAGTCACATGGATCCCCCCAGGCACCCGAGGCTTGGCCCAGAGTCCTCCAGACAGCTAGCACTTGAGGGGCACTCTGGAGTATGGTATGCACTAGTTTCCACTAGGTTCTCAATATATGGACTTTGCATGGACCGCCTACCCCCCCTTCAATATAGTTTGGACTCTCCTTTTCTCTGGCTGTCTCATGAGGATACCAACCGGGTTATCCGGTCACATCTTCTCACCCTCTACACACATTGCACATGGATCACACCTCCGGAGCTCCCCACTCACTAAGGATGGATTCATCCAACAACCGGGCTACTTGAGTGTTCACATGTCCCATGCCATGCGGATTGCGATTGGCTAGATACGGGTCTCATCCCACCGCCTCAGAGTGGAGACACGTAGAGCTGAACGCATCTTCAGAACCGAGAAGCTCATACGGAGACCCAGAGAGGAGAGGATCTGCCGACTATGCCACACAGAGGTTGAGACGAAGAAGCATTACATATGTCGCTGCCCAGTATACTATGAGATCCGTGGGAGGCTTCACTGTCTATTTCATGAGGGATTCGGTCCACTCTCCAGGATCATTGACTTCCAAGACCAGCGTTGCCTGGGCCTCTTCCTGCTTGAGCTCCGCAGACATAGGGACACCTTCTTGAGAGAGCCTCGGCCCCAGCCACCTCGCCCCCTCCCACGCCAGCCATCCATCACCATTTTCTTCCGGACCCAGAGGACACCGACATAGTGGATCTCGTGGACCCCCCACGAGCTACTTTGGACCTACCTCGCCCGAGAGGAGTTACCTTGAACCGAGCCTATGCACTCCAGCGTGCTAAACGCCCTCAATCCCCCCGTCAGCCATGATCACCTCATCAACTCCAGATCCAGGACATGCTCCACCGCCATCGAGCTACCTTTCCACATGACATAGCTAAGGGAGACCTCTCGGCCATACTCATCAGCCCCATGCTTGATATTTTGGAGAGTGGTATACCATCTACTCAGAGCTGATGTTGCTCCCATGTTCTTATATTCTTAGTATTCCATGATGAGTTTCCATGGACAGTTTTGTATCACCCCAATGAGATAGCTATGTTTATGTTTTCTTTCTGTTTTATTTTCCATTACATGATGTGATATGCCATGGACATTATTGTATCACTTTGGTCTCATAGGCCCATTGGGTCTTTAGTAGACGCTTAATATATTTTTCTCTCTCTCTCTTGTACACACGCCTACATGTGTATATATATATGTGTGTGTGTGTGTGTGTGTGTGTGTGTATATATATATACATTTATATATATAATATGTATATATGTGTGTGTGTGTGTGTGTGTGTGTGTGTGTATATATATATACATTTATATATATAATATGTATATATGTGTGTGTGTGTGTGTGTGTATATATATGTATACATTTATATATATAATATGTATATATGTGTGTGTGTGTGTGTGTGTGTATATACATTTATATATATAATATGTATATGTGTGTGTGTGTGTGTGTGTGTGTATATATATGTATACATATTATATATATACATTTATATATATAATATGTATATATGTGTGTGTGTGTGTGTGTGTGTGTGTATATATGTATACATATTATATATAATATGTATACATATATACACACACACACACACACACACACACATATATACATATTATATATATAAATGTATATATACACACACACACACACACACACACACACACACACACACATATATATATATATATTTACACACACACACACACACACACACACACACATATGTATATATATATATATATATATATATATATAGAGAGAGAGAGAGAGAGAGAGAGAGAGAGACTCCTAAAAAGTTTAATTCATCCTTTGTGAGGCATCCGGTAGAAAAATCTTTTACATGCTGACAAAAACACTATTTTGGTGATTAATTAGCACGCTCAGCACTACAGGATACAACAGTGCCTACTAATACTTGGCAATTCCTGTATCTGTTTTTTGATCATGTGCATGATACAAAGGTGTCATGGATGTTTAGTTCTATATTTTATTGGATATAGTAGCATCACAACATACTGTGAAGGTTAGTGCCAAAACATATCTTCCAATGACAGCCACAGAGGAGAATTCCATTTCAGAGGTCAGACGTTGACAAAACAGCTCTCTCCATGGACTTAACACAAAACTCACTCACTCGGGAAAAACACACAAATTTCAAGATGAGTCCACTGCTTTCAGAGCAATGTTGTTCAGCATATTTGAAACAACAATCACTTAAATAACCACTGTATGTTTAGTACCTGCTTCTGCTTCTCCTGATCTACAACTCTATATATACTGCAGACTGCTCCCAAACCTCTCTTTAAGATCCACATGTTTCTAGATCCTGGAGGTTTATTCCTATTGTCCTGGCCTGTTGCTTTACAGATCTGCGCGTACTCTGAGATTTATTAAACGATAAAAAGGACCCTTAAGCCTTGAAAGCTTAAGGCTTGCACATGAAGTGTGAACTGCACCCCCCAACGACTCCTTTCTTTGATGTGTCCGAGCTATCAATATGTATTCCCCATTTTTGAACTCTACCAAAACTAATATTGCCTAGTTCAAAATTCTTTTGCACTTTCAAGATACTTCTCCAAGGGCTTTACATCCAACGCTTTGAAATCCTTTACAGTTGACAATACAAGACTCCCAATCTTTGCAGCAGCTTCTGGCGATGGTGCCTGACAAAAAACCATGCCAGAACTCGTTTGGAAGGAATTTATAACATTTTGATCCCATGGAGACACCTTAAAGGTGTACAACATGATATATTAAGGGTCAAGGATAGGAGTCAACAAATAAACATGGAATTTTTTTTCACAAAACCCGTCTTGATGTGTAATCAACTTGAAAAAGGAGTTTTTTTTAAAAGAAACTTCATAAACGTAGCAGTCATAAACTTTGAAGTGGCAGCATTTCAAATCTAAAATGAACCATGTTTCTGTACATCCTGTATAAGAAGGAAAGGTTTCTAACAAGACATAAGACTGGATAGGAATGTGTTCAGACACAGCCATGCTTGATAAAGAAAAAGGTCAACTCACAAACAGGTATCCAGGTTGTCCCTTTGTCAACACGCTGAAGTTCATCAAATGGATATGGTCCGTTTCTCATTCCAGAATCCAAAAAAACTTTAATCATTTCCTTATCTACGAAAGATGTGATTTGCAAAAACAAAAAACTCATGCAAGTCCAATACGACACTTTAGTGCACAGAAACAGATTTCCTTCAACAAGGTATGTAGACACAGGATTCCTGTACAAGAGTGTGCGACTCAGGTAGGATGACTAGTTTTGGACAGCAGCAGTAGGCTTCCCACCAAAAACAGGTCTGATCATACCAAGCAGCCAAACATAGAAACCCAGACTGACCCTTCAAGCAAAAGGAGCTCAAGCTGAGGAGAAATGACTAATTTACTTTATGATATACGAGTACTGTGGTCTGATCATACCAAGCAGGTAAACATAGAAACCCAGACAGTCTTCATCCAGAACGACGGCAAGCTGAGGGATAAATACTAATTTACTTTATAGTAATAAATCATAAATGAGTACTGGATTAGATTAAATTGGAACAGAGCCCACATTCCCATCACAGACTGTTACATTTGGAGCGGGTGATGTTATGCACTTCAATCCAATTCACAAAGCTCGGGACCCAACAAACTCAAAACCACAGGACCGTCGTGATCTTGATCAATTCTCTCATGACATGGCTGAAATATACATGTCAGTATTAGAGCAAACAGTACAAGAGCTAAAAGACAGGCTGGTTTCGGTTGGAGCTATTCGAGGCTTGTCATACACTCGCCATCATTGAGGAGGCACACTCTAGGTCTGAGAAAGTCTCCTGCTGTTTTGTAAACTCCTGGATTGGCCTCTGATGTAGTACCATGTTGAAGACTATTTTACTGCCTTCAAAGGCTTCATGCTTCTGAGGAGAAGATTTGGGCTGCAATTGGGTCAGGTTCATTACAAGGGTGAAACAATGGTGTCCACTACCAAGTACACTCTTTGATTTACACCTAGATGAGGTATTGGATTACATTGCTCAGATAGGCAAGGCAGGTGCTCTATCGGCCAAGCTCATGGTTATTGTTGTGTTGTCCATGTGAAGACACTCTACTTGTGATCAAGAACCTTACACTGAAAACTTAGTTGTCATTTTTCCACACATCCATGAACATTATGGAGAGACACACCTTGACGTATACATGGGGATGCATGAATTCACATGTTCATTTAAGAGTGCTCTTTTCTGCTCCTCAATTCAATGTGTGATGGGCTATGGATGATTGGCTTAGTAAAAGATTTGTATCCCTTGCTGGGATGGAGGGCTGCTATTGTTGGGCAATATTTCATGAAGGCCACATAAAAAGCCTAATTTTTTACTTTTTGATACATCCAGCAGGAGGGCTGCTATTGTTGGGCAATATTTCATGAAGGCCACATAAAAAGCCTAATTTTTTACTTTTTGATACATCCAGCAGCCATCTTCTCATGGACCTGATGCAGATAACACTATTCTCACTCAAGAGACTTTGTATCACTTGGATGGTTTACCAGCCTTCCATGATGAGATGTATCCTACTGGACCAAGGCTCATGATTTCTAACAGCCACAGGGATGGCTGCAGGGGCAAATCTTCACACCTCATGGGGTAACGGATAAAGATGGTGGAATTGAATGTTGATTTGGGGGTCTGTGCTCTGCTTCACTAGAAGTGTGTTCCATGTTGGAGGAGGAGAAAGACATTCAATCTCATCCTATAAGTGTTGGAAATAAATTGCACTAAAAATTAAAAAACAGGAAAGATCTAGCATTACAGAAAACAAAAAAAAATACCTCGATATTCAAGGGAAGAACAGGATCATGAAGAGAGAGTCTTAACAAGAACCAGCCTCCATAACCAGACACTCTCACCTGCAATTAGAACATATCACACTTCAAAAAGATTAGCCTCAATGGGAGTAGAAAACACACGAACTTGTGATCCAGGAATGCTTCAAAAGATGCCCCTACCCCCTCATAATTAACGGGCGCCTTCTTTAGATTTGGATCTGATTCTCCCACAGTTTCCAGATGCTTCAGCACCTTTTCTCCATACTCTCTAAAATGTCTGAACTCAACAAATGACATAAATCATACCTGAACCCTTCTGCTTGTCTTACAAACACTTCACACAGATTCATGAAATGGGAGAAACCAATGAAATGAGCACATCTATTGTGCATGCTTGGAGGAAGGATAGAGAAAGAGAGAGGAAAAAACATCCCTGAGCGAACAGAAAGCATGCACGGTTGCTGTGTACTTTAAATGGCATGCCAAAGAAAAGCATTGATTAAAGAAACACTCTGCTATTTAAAGACTGTTACAAGCCTGAGATTCATAGACATTAAATTAACTTCATTCTATAGGCTGTTGTTTTACAAAGCAAAATCAATACCATCAATTTTCAAATACATGTTCTTCCTCATGGATCAGCTTGCACTTACCCACCACCAAGGTCTGGATGATTTTGATCAATCTTGAATCTCAACTCTAGAGCAACCTCTGCTTCTTCAAGTTCTTGAATCAAATCAGTGAGCACTTTACTGCCAACGCCTTCACCCGCTGCCTTTGCTGCAGCTAGCTTGACCAATAACTTCACCTACAAAACATGCAATACGATGTAAAAGGAAACTCCAGTATACAAGAAGTTATGGACATGAAATATTTATGGGCTTGTACATACATGTTCAACATTGAGAAAGTGGGTGAATAACTGGTACTGAAGCCTCTTAAAGAAACACCTCCCTCCACTCTACAGATACTCACCATTAGATAAGCTCCATCATCAAGCCAATGGTTTTCCTTCAAAGCCCCATGACCACTTGTTTCAATCGCAAGATGGCATTCTTGCCCAATAGAGTTCTGCGAAAAAAGTCATTCCTAAACTCTCTCTCTCTCTCTCTCTCTCTCTCTCTCTCTAATCTCAAGAATTCCCTCCATGCACCAAGGGAGCCCATAGCCATGGTGGAGGAGGAAGCCTGCAAGGCCACATGGGCAAAACAGAACAAGAAGCTCTCCGAAGGTCTTCAACAAACGAAGAAGGAAGCCAAGAGAATGTCAAAATTCATGGAGAAGTACAAGTTCGTACCTCAGCTTGTCATAATTACAACAAATTGCTTCTTTAAACTCCGGACTTGTTTATACATAATGAAGATCCATGTTTTATAGGAAATTTTTGGTAACATGTATTCCGTAAACTTGAAATTTAGAACAGATCTTAAATGTAGCAGTAGTGATCACCTTGAAATGCATAGGCAGATTGAAAGGATCAATCAAATTCTTGAGCATATGTTAGTGAAAAGCAAACAGAATGGGAAAAGTGTTTACCTTTATAGAAGTTTACGTACAACTCGTGTAAACATTCCTCTACAAACATCTCACCGTTTGAATTGAATTATGGTGTACATCAAGTTTCACCTCGTACCATAGGCCCTAGGATTACCTCAGAAAACACCTAACGTTGTGGAGTTTCTTTCCACGATGCAGTAAATGTTGGATAGTGCTTGTGTGCACATCTATTCCGCCACAGATAGAACCACTATGCTGATTATTATTACATTTGCTAATCACAAACGCAGGTTCCTTTTTTTTTAAGGGGGGGAGAAAGTATTTCTACTTGTACCCTCAATCAAAAACTGTGTTTTGCCAAGTTAGCACCAAGATATTGTGGACTGTGAACGATATTAAAACGAATTGGAGATGCAGCATACAAGCTCGAATAACCACGACAATGTCATGTCCACCAACTGCTTCATGTTCGTAAGTTGAAACGATGTCTTCATGAGGGAGATAATTTAGCTGATGGATTGATTGCTTTGCAGGAGCATTATCAAGCTGATCACAGACTTGATAGGATACTTGATAGAAGAGAGAAGCGACTGAGAAATCGAACTCTTTGAGAGGTCATCCCTTGTCCCCGATGCTACATGGGAAGTTAGTCACAGTTAAGGCAACATTACCAAGAGTTTATCATCTCGGATAATGAATCTCAATTAAGGGGGTGCGACCCTGGAGAGCTAATGGCTGAAGAACAAGCTGTCCGAAGGACAGGAGGTACCATGGTGGCATGAGAGCATGCATCGACGCTTGCAAGCACCAAGTGTGAGTCCTGTCTAAGGCAATCAACTGAACAAAGGCTTGGTTCGCAGGTCTAGCCAAGCCGGCTAGAGGGCCTATTGATGTGTACCCATGAGGGACCAATTAACAAGCAGAAGAGAAGGATTTGTTCATATCTAGGGCACCCAACTGGTATATAATGTTGAGTGGCTATTCAAACTCATGCCATGCCAGGTTGCTGTTTTTGTAAGAAGTTTTGCTGTCTTCAGGCATGAAAAAGCTTGTTTTTGGGTTGCATGTAAGCTATGAAAGCTTTGAGGGATTACATGAGGCAGCATGAGTTTGTTTGATTGCTTGGAGGCTTGACAGACCAAGGTCATACTTTTTAACACCTCCCATTGAGTTATGTCCAGACACCATTTCACATATGCAGAGGACACCATCATCTTATGTATACTTGGGGGTTCCCTTTACTGGCCCGATCTTTACCATGCACAAGCTTGGTTGTCCCTCCTTGAGAGACGGTGTTTCCATGCACACTTGCAGGAACCCAGCACTAAGGGGTGGCTTTTGATACCTTGAAAACTCCAGCGGTGATGAATTGCACTCCTTTTTGGGGGCAGCCGAGGACTGGATGAGGATTGAGCAGCTCTAGGTTATCACACTGTTCCGAATGATTCAGAGTAAACCCTCCATACCACACCCCATTGCGTTGGCAGAGTTCAGAGCAGTACCCTTGGTAGTAGATGACTTTTCCTCTACAGTGACATTCATACACCACATCTACACACTAGACCGCCAATGACTCCCAAGGATTGCATTGGAGTCATCTCAGCGACTTGCAGAGCAGGGACATGACAGGGTGTGGTATGCTAGGGTTTCTAGATGGTTCCTCTATATAGGGGCTTCGTATGGATTGCTTGCCACCCTTAGATCTCCAATAACAGTTGGACTTAAGGGTATTCAGATTGATGTGGCTAGAGATTTCTTAGCAGGTATGATGTAATTGCTAGTGAGTGCACGAGAGGCTATCAGAAGTGCATAACATCGTGCACCGTTTTATGCTGATAGCCAGCGTTCACGGAGGGAATGCTAGTTTATTTGAGAGTGCCCACAAGAGTTCAGAGACATTACATACAGGAAAGGTGTGGACCTTACAGGAGCTTGAAAAAGGTTGGTGAGGTTGCTTGTAGACTAGAGTTGCCTCCAAACGTGAATGTTCATCCTATCTTTCATGTCACTCGACTGAAAGAGATGCTGGAAGATGAGGATAACCTTGTTACCCCCTAGGAGCTTGTTGAGGTTGAGGACTTATCCTATGTTCCACATGAACCCGAGAGGATTATAGATTTCAAGGAAAGACAACTTAATAACAAGTAGATCCTTGAATATAAGGTTAAGTGGAAAGATAAGGGCAGAGGAGGACTCGACTTGGGACTCGACATCTAGTTTGAGTAAGCGTTTCCCTAATTTCATTTAACAGTAAATGTTTGAAAAGGGGAAGAATGTTATGTACCTGGACACTAATCTATGGATTAGGAGACTAATCCAACAAAGTTAGGGGCCCCTGTGATTAGGATTAGCAGGCAAATACTTGGCTAGGGTTCTTGGATTGATAAAACAAGTTAGCTATTTATGGCATAATTTTCACTATGTAAGTGAGAACTTGGGTTATTATGAGATATAGTTGTGCGGATGCACCACTAGAGGTCTAGCTTGGACCAAGAGAGCAGATATGCTCAATGCTCAGGCCACGCACATGGCGAGAACATAGGTTGGCGTGTAGAAGGTCTACGGGCAAGCTTCTATGGTGTGGGACGCCAGAGTTAGATACGAGCCTAGCCTTGGCTCGCTAGCCTTGGCTCGGGGGAGATCGGTGGATGCCACTTGCGGTTCGGAGGTGAGCTAACTTGCTACCTCATGATTTGGTTTAGAACTAACCTTGGTTTTCAACTGTATTTAGGGCAGATTTTGGGAAAGACTACAGGGCACTAGATTTATCCCCGGCAAATCGGCAGCGTATAGAGCGTCTTCAAATCCCATCTGATCATCCAAGCAGAGTTTGTTGCGGCTTCTATGTTGATGGAGGCCTTGTTCCAGATAGTCACTTATATAAAGAGCATAAGGGAGATAGATCCACTTCCACTCCTTCGACTTGCACTACAGTCATCACAGCAAATAGCAGCCAGAGGAGAGTATTCTTCCTAGTATGGCACAGTACTCACTTGGTTTTGAGGCACATGGACTACAGATGGACCGGCTCCCTCCATTTCAATATGATCAAGATTCCCCATACATTAGGCTTACACATGAGGACAGGAACTAGGTGATCCGATAGGATTTACTGGGGCTATACACACATGGATTACAGGAGACTATGTATACATCATTCTGGTCTCATACACCCTTTGGGTCTTTTGAAGACGTTAATATAACTATAACTCTCTCTCTCTCTCTCTCTCTCTCTCTCTCTCTCTCTCTCTCTCTGCCATTCAGAGGCCGCGATGGAGGAGCACTACATATGTTGATGTCTGGTATACTATGAGATAAGGGGGAGGTTCCACTGCCTCTTCCGAGACGGGTTTGGACCACTCTCCAGAATCATGGACTTCCCGGATCGGAGATGCCTAGGGCTGTTCCTTCCGGAGCTTCGCAAACACACGGAGTCACAATTGCGGCCCAAACCGCCAGCACCTACCCGAACCGCCAGCACAGAGAGCTCTCACGGATTTCTTTCAAACCCGAACTCCAAGGACAAACCGGAGCTCCAAGGACAGACCCGCCCACTCCACAGACCCCAGGCTGATGTAGGAGCCCAACATGAAGGAGTGACACTGGATAGAGTCACCAAGTTATGCAGAGGTCAACGACCTCAACCTAGAGGCCCCCGCTCATGCCTAGGAGGATCAAGGCCATCATCTTACACCATCACAGGACATGCTGGCTCAGCTTTTACCACTCTGAGTGCCAAGTTGTGGTGCCCCAAGCGGGATATCTTAGGATGATATGCGAGCCTTATGCTCTTTGTACATGAATCAGCCCTAACATCTCAGCTTTAGCATTTTAGCTTTGTCATTTTCTTTCATTTTAGTACCAATGATGATGTATTCCATGGACATGATGTAATCCTTTTGGTCTCATAGGTCATTTTGGCCTTTTGCATACGTTAATATCTATCTCTCTCTCTACCGCACCATTATGATTGGTCACTCGCTGGCCAAGCTATATGCCTCTATTCTTGAGCAGGAGTTGAGCAGATGGGCAGAGAGACAAGGGGTCCGAGCTCAGGGACAGGCCGGTTTCAGGAGGAGATTCTCTACTTTGGATCATATCTTTACCCTCAGGGCTATTATTGAGGAGGGCAAAGCACATGGGAGGAGGATCTACTGTGGCTTTGTGGATTTCCGCAAGGCCTTTGACACAGTGCCCAGAGCTAGACTGATGCGCAAGCTGCAAGACTTGGGGGTTCCATGTGAGCTCATTTGGGGTATTATGGCACTTTATGAGACAGTAGTTGGGCAGGTGCGGACTTCAGAGGGTCTCTCCCAGCCAGTACACTCCACTATAGGGGTGAAATAGGGCTGCCCGCTCTCTCCGACTCTATTTGGACTATACATTGATGAGATCTCTGATTATATTGGGACACGAGGGGATAGAGGAGCCCAGTTGGTTGGCACTTGGATACCCCTGCTCTTATATGCTGATGATATTGTGCTTATAGCAGACTCACCAGAGGGTATGCAGAGGCACTTGGATACTTTACATGCTTATGCACAGGACAGTGGGCTCTCAGTTAACCTTGGTAAGACCAAGGTTATGGTGTTTAACACTACAACTCAGTGGGTTTGGAGATCAGCGCCTATTTTCACATATGGGCAGGAGACAGTGGAGTATGTTGACTCATACACATATCTTGGAGTGGTGTTCATTGGGCCCACATTTTCCATGAGGGGGGGCAGCAGAGGCCAGATTGACTAGAGGATATGCAGCACTAGGAGGTCTAGAGAGGATGGCTCACAGGTACAGTTTCAGGAGCCACGCACTAAGCTGTGGCTTTTTGACACGCTGGTCACATCGGCTATGCTATATGGAGTACAGATCTGGGGGCCTAGCCTAGATCGTCACAATCGATCAGGACGCACATACAATGGATGGAGATCGATGGGGAGACCACTTGTGTCCATGATCTCCAGGATGATTCGGGCTAAGGCCTCGGTACCCCATGAGATTATTAGAGCCGAGATGGGAGCACCACCGATCGTAGTCGAGGCTCTTGCCAAATCAGTGTCCTTCATTCATAGCACCTGGGAGCTTCCCCGACACCGGTATGCAAGACTTGCTTTAGAGTCCTCTCATCAGCTAGCCATGGAGGGAGACACTTCATGTTGGTATGCACAGATAGCATCCTGGTTTGACCTCCACGGGTTCAGTTTAGACAAACTTCCACCCTTCCAGTACTCTCTAGAGGCACCCTCTCTCACCTTGACACATTCTGAGATTAGTAGAGTCATCAGACAGGACCTCATTTAGTTGGACACTAGGAGGACATGGCTAGAGCCCTCACAGGAGTTGGGGACGAAGATGGCTTTCTATAGAGACCATCTTCTCCGCACCACTGAGGATGGCTTTATACTTAGACCGAGCTACATGGATACCCATCTGTCTCATGGATTGAGGTGCGCCATTGGGCAGATCCGCACCTCTTCACATCAGTTAGAGATAAGAGACAGGCAGATTTTGAGGCATACCTCCAGGGGACAGGATTTGTCAGATTTGTTGGATAGAGCCAGAGATGGAGGAGCACTACATCTGTCGCTGCACAGCATATTATGAGATTCGAGGATGCTACCATTGCCTTCTCAGAGAGGGATTTGGACCACTGGCTGGAGTCATGGACTATTGTGATCAACGATGCTTGGGTTTTTATCTCCTAGAGATCCGCAGGCTCAGAGAGTCCATTATCAGGAGCAGACGCCCAACTGTGTGTGAGAATGAGAATTAGGGTTAGGTTATGTGGGAGACATACACAGAGAAGCAAGGGAGAGAGAGAGAGAGAGTTGTGGGGATAAGTCAACTCATGAGGCATGAGTGTGTGACTCCCCTATCACACATGTATATTGCACTAGTACACATAGTGCACTTAGTACATTAAAAGTACTAAGTGTACTATGTACTATAACTTATGGGCTTGTACACACTATAAGGGTGGGCATAATGCCTTTACCCCAACAACCTCCCACTTAAAGGCAAAGTGCCCTTAAGTAAAGGAAAAGAAAAAATCAGCATGTACATGATAATATACAAGGCCATATCAAGGCTGAAACTGGCCTCATCCAATGCCCAGTGTCTGCAATGAGCAAACCGCTCCGGAGGCAAACTCTTCGTCAACAGATCAGCCGAGTTGTCATCCGTATGAATCTTAACAAGCTGAATTTGCTTGTTCTCTATCACCTCTCTGATGAAGTGATACTTCACATCCACATGCTTCGTCTTTGCATGAAAAACAGGGTTCTTTGCCAACTGAATGGCACTCTGACTGTCACAATGCAACAATGGAATATCCCCTGTATAGCCCAAATCAACCACTAACCGAGATAGCCATAATGCCTCCTTGCAAGCCTCTGTGGCTGCAATATACTCGGCCTCTGTAGTAGATAAGGCTGTGCACTTCTGCATCCTGGATATCCATGACACAGCACCTCCTGTGAATGTAAACACATAACCGGTAGTAGACTTCCGGTTATCTGGATGACCGGCATAATCCGAATCCGTGTAACCATGCACTAATGCATCCTGTTTGCCAAAGCAAATGCACATATCCTGTGTGCCCTTCAGGTATCTCATGACACCTTTCACTGCTTCCCAATGCTTCTTGCCAGGGTTGGCCATGTATCTAGAAACCACTCCCACTGCAAATGCAATGTCCGGCCTAGTAGCAACCATGGCATACATGAGACTGCCACAAGCTGAAGCATACGGAATCTTGGCCATATCAGCCCTGTCTCTATCCGACTGTGGGCTGTCCATAGCACTGAGTTTCACATATGGAGGCAAAGGAGTACTAGTCTTCTTCCCCCCGTCCATATTGAACCTCTGCAAGACTTTGCCAATGTATTCCTTCTGAGACAAATACAACACATGCTGATTTCTGTCCCGAAGTATCCGCATACCCAAGATGTGATTTGCATCACCTAAATCCTTCATATCAAAGGTTTCATGCAGCCTCTTCTTCAAGGCATCCATCTCTTTACGAGATTTCCCGGCAATCAACATATCATCAACATACAAGATGAGGATCAATAGACTGCCATCCAAAGCTTTCTTGGTGTACAAGCAATGATCTATGTCACTTCTCCTGAATTTCTGAGATTTCATGAATGTATCAAATTTATGATACCATTCTCTTGGTGCCTGTTTGAGCCCATAAAGACTCTTTTTCAGCTTGCATACAAGCTTCTCCTTTCCACTCACTGCATAACCCTCTGGCTGCTGCATATATATCTCCTCATGGAGATCACCGTGAAGAAAAGCAGTCTTCACATCCATCTGAATCAAGTCCAGATCATCATGTGCAACCAAAGCTAACACAGCTCTAAGTGTGGTCATTTTGACCACTGGAGAGAAGATCTCCTCAAAGTCCACACCATATTCCTGCTTGAAGCCCTTAGCCACTAACCTGGCTTTGTACCTTGGCTTTGCATCAGGTGCAACTTTGAGCCTGTAAACCCACTTGCATGGCAAAACCTTCTTGCCTGCAGGCAAATGCACCAACTTCCAAGTTCCATTTTTGTGCAGAGAATCCATCTCTGACTTCATGGCACGCTCCCATAGAGCCTTGTCTGCCCTCTGTAAAGCCTCTTTATAACATGAGGGCTCCCCACAGTCAGTAAGCATCAAGTAGTCAACCCCTGGAACAAACCTGTCAGGGGCTCTGGAGGGTCTAGTGGACCTCCGTACCCAATGACCATCATTTGCAGGTTGCTGTCCAGCCTGCATATCACCCATTGGTGGCTCCTGTTCCATGCCATAAGGCTGAAAAATCATGCCCGGTATCTCCTCTAACTGTGGTATATCCATAGGGATATCTTCTGCCATCTCTGGCTGTCCATTTGGACCATTTTCAGCACCATTTAAGGGCCGGTTTTCCTGCTGTAATGGCTGATTTACAGCCCTTGGTTGTTGTCCATGATGTCCATCATCATCAAAGATGACTCTGCCAGGCTCCTGTTGCCTTGCACGCTCCTTATACATGCATGTTTCATCAAAAATGACATCATTGCTGCGTATGATCTTTCTATTCATGGGATCCCAAAGTCTATACCCCATTTCACCTCTGTCACCATATCCTAGGAATATGCATTTGTGAGACTTAGGATCAAGTTTGGTGCGCATTTCCCTGCGTATGTGCACGTACGCAACGCAACCAAACACTCTCAAGTGCTTGTATGACGGAGGCTTCCCTGTCCATACTTCTTCTGGCACTTTCCCACCAAGCCTCGTGTTAGGTGACCTATTTATAAGGTGAACGGCTGTCATAACAGCTTCAGCCCAAAAACCATGAGGTAATGCAGCATGTGACAACATAGAACGGACCTTCTCCTGTATGGTCCTGTTCATCCTCTCTGCTGTCCCCTTTTGTGGAGGATCATAAGGAGTAGAGAGCTCCCTCTTGATGCCTTTAGCATCACAAAAGTCCTGAAACTGTTTGGACATATACTCTCCCCCATTGTCGGAACGCAAAGCCTTCAGTGTTTTGCCAGTTTGATTCTCAACAAGAGCAACAAACTTCTCAAACACTGAGAATGTATCACTCTTCAAACGAAGAGGATAAACCCACACCTTGCGTGTGGCATCATCAATAAAAGACACAAAGTATTTTGCCCCTCCCAAAGAAAGCTGAGGCATCTCACATACATCTGTATGCACAAGCTCTAACTGAGCATCTTTCTGTCCAAGAGCTTTCTTGTGGGGGCACTGTAGTTGCCTACCATATATACAATGCTCACAAAACTGAAAACTTGAAAACTTTAGAGAAGGCAAGTAACCCAAACGAGACAATTGCTCCATTCCTTTGACACTCATGTGTCCCAACCGGCTATGCCACATAGAAATTTCCGGCAGCTCGGTTGCATTTACATTAGCATGGTGACAAACACCTGCATGCATAAAGTAAAGAGTGTCCACCTTAGAGCCTCTGGCAACAACTAGTGAGCCCTTACTAATTTTCCACTTTCCACTACCAAATGTGGTAACATAATCAGCATCATCAAGCTGTCCATTAGAAAGCAGATTCTTCTTGATCTCAGGCACATGCCTGACATCATGGAGCATAAGCTGTGAGCCATCTGAAAACACAAGCCTCACATCACCTCTGCCAAGAATCTTGCATGCATGGTTATCACCCAAATAAACCACTCCTTCATTGCCAGCAGTATACCTGACAAACAAGTCTCTGCAACCTGTGACATGAAAGGAGGCACCTGAATCAATGATCCATGAGTGCATACCATGACCACCTGTAAGAAGCGAATGGGCATCAAGTGAAGAAGTAAATAGGACCTCACCCTCACTGCCACCTGCATGTGACACATTGATTTCTTCAATCTTGACTCCACTTTTGCCCTTTGGCTTTACATCTTTGGCTTCATCTTTCTCTTTGTCTTTGCCTTTTCCCTTTTCTTTTTGATCATTTTTCCATTTGTAGCATTGCTTTTTAATGTGTCCCTTCTTGCCACAATAATGGCATTCCAAATCCTTTTTGGAGCGAGACTTGCTCCTTCCTCTTTCTTGGCTTTTCCCCCTTTGCTGGGATCTCCCACGTGCATTCATTGCATTGGACTTTCCAACAGAGTTGTTTTTCCTGTTCATCTCTTCTTGAAGAAGAGCACCCTCAACATCTGCATATGACAGCATAGCATTCGAATTGCTAGTGGCTGTCCTGAATGTGTCCCAACTCTCTGGCAAAGTGCATAACAGAAAAGTGGCTTTGAACTCATCGTCCATTGCCAACTTTTGATTAATGACCTGGCTGACAATACCATTAAACTCATTTAGATGGGCTGTCATAGACGCCCCTTCCTTCATCTGAAGACCTATGAGTTTCTTCAACCAATACACTTTGCTTGAGGCACTTTGTTGGGCATACAAGTCCTGCAATCTCTGCCACATTCCCCAAGCTGTCTTCTCTTCACGAATGCTGAAAAGTAAAGAGTCTGACACAGACAACATGATAGTAGATCTTGCCAGCTCATCCATATCTTCCCACTCTTCAGCAGTAAGAGAAGCGGGCATCACACCCCTTTCTTTGATAGGCTTGTGCTGCTTTTTCTGGAGCAACACATTGTAGCACTGGGTTTGCCAAATATCATAATTATGCGAGCCTTCAAGCTTCTTGATGTGAAGCAATGAAGAGCTCTCACCTGTGGTTGCCATAGCAAAATGCAACCTGTCAATGCCTGACTCCCTGCAAAATGTGCAAACACTGCACCAAAAGCACACAAAGTGCTCACAGTTGTTCTCCCAAGCTTTATCTCCCACTGCGGAAGCACAAATGCAACTTTTCTCCCACTTTATGTGATGAAATCACCAAAATCTGGTTGCTCCAGATTTTGGACAGCACCTTAAATGTGCTCTATTGCCCTTCCAAAGTACTGTACAGCAGTACTAAGTGCTCACCTGTGATGTACCAAACCTGTACCGGCAAGTACAGCAGCTGAAATTGAACCTTTTCCTCACTCAAATCAGTGTACAGCCATGCCAAAACATGCACAGAGCTGTGCCAAATCTGTACCAGCAGGTACAGTAGCAATAAATGCTCTCCTGGCTGTCCAAATGAGTAAAAATCAGACTTTTACAGTCCCGAACACTGCATAAAACAGTCCCGAACAGAAATTGGGCAAAAGCCCCTTGACTGCAAGCTGATTTTTGAGGATTCAAGGCATAAATGTCTTGCCTGCTGCTTTGCCAAGCTCAACAAGCATACAAACTTGAAAAGCCCCTTGATTTAAGATCAATTTCTGATCATATATGGTACATTGACGCACATGAAGGCATCCAGAGTGTTCACGATGCTTCCCCCTGGCCACATATACATCAAATACATGAAAGCCCCTTGATTTACAGGCACATTGAGTGCTTGTAAGGCATCAACACATTATCCACAGCATCAAATGCGATCGCCTGCATGCAAATCAATCCAATCGGCACAAAAGCCCCTTGATTTGCACTGCAATTTGCTGCAATTTTGCCCAAATGTGCGATTTTTTCACATCATACAGCATGTATGAGTGCTTAATTGCACAATTACATCAAAAGCCCCAAATTTTGACATTCAATTTCCTGCAAATTGATCCTGATTGTGACCAATGTCCTGCAAATTGATCCTGATTGTGACCAATGTCACCCAATTTTGCCAATTTTGCTCAAAAATTGAGCAATTGGGCACCTGTACCTGCTCAATTGATTACTGTACTTGCTCAATTGCAAATCCCAAAAAAAAAATGAAGCAGAATACCTTGTAATTTTGATTTTCCTTCAATTTGCAGGCTGAATTTTGATTGCAGATGCTGTTGCAGGAGAGGGGGACAATTCTTGCTGATATTGCTGCAGAAAGAGTGCTGCTATTGATGCTGTTGCTGATGCTTCTGCAGCTGTAGCTGATGCACGGCACGGGCTTATGAATGAATGTGCTGTTGAGGTTGATGCAGAGATGTTACCTAGCTGTACACCCACGCTGCAGGCTGCCTACGACGAGCAGCGCCGTCTTCGCCTGTAGACTAGTAGCCTTCACTTACTTGTAGAAGACCTACGCAGCCATAGCCCAGCCAGCGCAGCCCGTCCAGGTGACGTGGCGCTGCCACGTGGCACCTGCGACTACTGCAGAGGCGGCTGATGGGCACAGGCGGCAGGCATGGCACGGGCGAGCAGTCCAGCAGGCGCACAAAACGGCGATCACTTGAGCCGGCGCACACAACAGCTGCGAACCCCAAAAGCGCTACACGTAATCGCTCACGTAGCTAGCCGTCGACCAACGCCACGCTGCCTTCGTGTTTCCGCCCACCTGCCTGCAACTTCTTCGCTCGATTTTTGCATCTCACTATGGCAGATATCCAGGCCATCCGGCAGACACCCATGCTAGAGCTCCTAGGATGATTACGACTCCAGCCATATACTGTTGTACTCATTGTCACTTTTGTACTCCCCCATATTCATGTATTTAGATATCCATGTACTCATGTACCCCATTTTGACTAGTAGCATTAGCTTCCCCCCTACTGATATATTGTGGGGCTATCTCCTTTCTTTTCCAGACAGTGTATCAGATGTCACATGGTTGTAACTTTGGTCTCATAGGTCACTTTGGCCTTTTGAAGACGTTAATATTTCATTTCATTTCATTTCTCTCTCTCTCTCTCTCTCTCTCTCTCTCTCTCTCTCTCTCTCTCTCTCACCAGCCAACCATCACCAATTTCTTCCGGACCTAGGAGGTGGAGGACACCGATATAGTGGATCTTGTGGACCCTTCACAAGCTTCTCCAGACTTGCCTCACCAGAGAGGAGTTACCTTGGACCGAGCCTCTGCACTCCAAAGTGCGCGACACCCCCGGTCGTCGGCCACGATCACCTCATAAGCTCCAGATCCAGGACATGCTCCACCGCCATCGAGCTACCTTTCCACGTGCATAGCTGAGGGAGACCTCTCAGCCATACTCATTAGCCCCATGCTTGATATTTTGGAGAGCGGTATACCATCTACTTGGAGCTAATGCTGCTCTCATGTTTCTATGTTCTTAGTATTCCATGATGAGTTTCCATGGGCAATTTTGTATCACCCCAGTGAGATAGTTATGTTTATGTTTTCTTTCTGTTTTATTTTCCATTCCATGATGAGAGACATTATTGTATCACTTTGGTCTCATAGGCCCATTGGGTCTTTAGTAGATGCTCTCTCTCTCTCCACACACACACACACACACACATATATATAAAAGCTGGATAGTGGGGATGCAAAAAATCATGAGGATCCACACATGGAACACTTGCCCATGGGCACCACGTATTGGCTCCTAATCTTGCAAATCTTTTTAACAGAGCACTGAGTGAAGGATTCCACCCCTCTTGGACCACCAACTCCATCATCCCCATCCACAAAGCAAGAGACCTCATAGACCAGGTAACTAGAGGACTATCATGATTGGCCACACAATGGCCAAGATCTATGGAGTGGTACTAGAGGATGAGAAACAGAGCATCAGGCCAGGCAGGCTTC
Organism: Cibotium barometz; assembly: GCF_041138505.1. NCBI lineage: Eukaryota > Viridiplantae > Streptophyta > Polypodiopsida > Cyatheales > Cibotiaceae > Cibotium > Cibotium barometz. The sequence goes on along the minus strand of NC_141047.1, from coordinate 1,401,612 downwards.
ATAAGAAACTTCTCCACGCTGGACCATATCTTTACTTTATGGGCTCTCATAGATGATAAGAGGTAAAGGAAAAGACGTGTGTTACTACTTTGTGGATTTCTGCAAAGCCTTTGATTCCGTCCCCACATCCTGTTTAATAGAATGCCTACAGGAGCTCTGGTTCTCACATGAGATGATATGGGGTGTGATGACATTATATGAGGCAGCACTTCACTGAGTTTGTGCACGCGGTGGACTCTCAAGAGATATGTAGCACTATTGGTGTTAAGTGGGGCTGCCTACTCTCAGCTACATAGGAGACATTGCCTTTGAAAAAAAATTGAACTATCAACACTTTGGTGTCTGCCGTTATTCATTAGAATATGTCCTTGGTACCCAGCTGTATTAAACTCTTTATAAGGACTCTTGATTGGCCGTCCTAGTACTATATTTCTTTTTAATTTTGGTGAGGTAATCTATTTACATCTCAAGTTCTGCAGTATAATGTCACTTTGCAATCCAAAAGTAATTAGCTTCTCTTTATTAGAGCTTAAAAGGTTTTCCAAAAAATAATCTAAAAAATTCAATGCTAAAAAATATATTGCGCACATTCCCCCTCTCAAAAAAAAAGGTAAAATTTTTTTTAAAAAATCCAAGCCATAAAAAAGTTTTAAGTCACATACAAGGCGGATACCCTCGTCAATAACATTCTTGTAACCTCTTTTAAAACGGTGATGTTTTCCACCTGAAAGACAAATTGAAGACTAGCATTAGTCAAATGGCTTGAAACAAAAATGCAAAACACTTGCTGAACAATGAAACAGAACAAAACAATATGCTGAACATTGAGTCTGGGAAGCTTTCCCATGTTTGAATTGCACTGACCTAGCTTGTTCTCAATAAAAGTACTTAAGCCATCCGAGGTCACACTATCAGTAACAATGGTAGTCCCTGGATGCTGCCACAAATAAACGTGTAAACAAACCTCCATTAATTTTAACACTTGATTCTTACAAACAAACAAAAAAAAGCCAATAAGACTTCAATATATGTGTCATTTGAATGTTAAGCTTTCTAATGATAATCCAATTAAGAGAAACAGCTCAAACCTCTGCAAGGACAATGGCTGATAAAAGTGCTATCAAGCCATTTCGATTCAGTTCATTTCCATTTGAATCTACTGCCCCAGCTCTGCATACTTAAGAACAAGAAAAAAGATCAACTGCTTTGTTTACACCAGCTATGAGGCTTAATCCACCAAAAGGAAAGTGAGAGCCTACTAAGAACAGATTTCATAAATAGCAGATATTCACTAATGAACTATTTCCCTGCCAGAATTACCTATCCACATCTGTATCAAAAATGATGCCCAAGTCAGCTCCATGCTCAAGAACTGCTTTTTTTACAGCTGCCATGGCGTCTTTATCTTCTGGGTTGGGAATGTGATTAGGAAACATGCCTGTCACACACACCTTAAGGCATTAAATACAAACATTGATAACCGAGTTTTTGCAGTTCAAATTCATTGCGAGAAAGACCTCAAGGATAAACAACACTAAAGACATAAATTAGAGTTACACAGACAATTCCTTTACACCAATGCACAAAGGAAGACATGTCATGCGTTGTGTTCTCCTCCATTCAACAAGAATAAAGGCACAGTACGGAAATTTCATGCGACTGACAGAAGGAGCTGAGTTAATACCATTCTCCATAATCCCTCCAATATGGAATCAAGAGTATAACTAAACTCAATAAAGGTAAAGGAAGCTGTATTAATTTGATAGCATGCTAAAACAAAGCCTACATCTGCAAGTCAAGGCCAGTCTACTGTGGGCAAGATTTTTTTTCTTCCGGAAAAGAGACTAATACCAAGTATGAAAAAAAATTACAAGGGAGATTTCAGACCAAGCAAGGGGGAAATCTCAACCAATTGGGCGCCTTGTGCTGCCAGCAAGGCTCCATATAAGAGAGAGTGAAAAAAATGCCATGGTCCCATTCTCTCATGAATTGGCCACGTTTTCTCTCTACAGCCCTCGAAGTGTGACCCAAGTGGCCATGAGCATGTGGATAATATCACACCAGATCCTGCAAATGCACTGTGTATCATAAACCAAAGTGCCCTACATGGCCTCACTGCATCTAGCCTTCCAGATGTGTGCCAGGCCATGATGCTAGCAACAATGATCTCCCCTGCAGTGTCCAATCTTTGTGCTGGAGATACGTAACCTGACTCTCGCATGTCCTGAAGACGACACCCACTCCCTAGGTAACCCGCATGATCATATCTTTGTCGTTCCCTTCAAACCGGATTTATGGGCCTGACTGTGTCAACCAACAATAGCACCAAAACAAATGTAGCCATCCCTCCTCAATGCTCATCCTTCCAAAAAGGTGTGCTATTGCAATCCAAATCCTCTCTGCCTCCCTGCACTCCCATAAGTGTGGATTGGGACTTCTTGGAAGGCACGATGGCACGGATGGGTTCTCCCAAGAGTGGATCAGAGAGGTCTCTTGCATGTATAGGGAGGCCAACACGGGACTAGGTGAGCGCTTTCAGATCTCCCGTTCCATGAGGCAAAGATGCCCCTTAGCTCCACAACTTTACCTTATAGTAGGGGAGGCTATGGGCAAGCAAGGGGGAGGATTGAACATCATTGACCAGAGGCACAGTGTGAGGTTTTACTTTGTAAGTTGGTAGTCAGAGGATTTCTTCCCGATACTGAGCTTTGGAAGGACTTTCTTTTGCAGTAGATTACGAGGTGCATTCCAATTAGGGGAGGTGATTGGATTTACAGCCCACGTTTTATCTCCTCGGATGTAGAGCAACGACCACCTTCTTCGCCCTTGGTGAGATCTCTTCTACGAGCCTAGGATTGCATGAGGAGCTTCTTGGTTCATATTCCTCCGTGGTCAGTTGAGGAGGCTTATAGGCAGCCCATTGTGTGGAATGACTTGATCTTGGATGAATTTGGTAGACCTCTTGGAGCTGCCATGCATATCCAGTGAGCTGCCTAGGCAACTCTTCTCCCCTCAGGGTTGGATTGGAAGAGGCTCATGAGTCTCATGGAGAATGAGAGAATGCTTTGCACCTATCACTAGAGAGACACTAGTCAGAGGATTCTGCAGATGAATGCAACCATACCTAACCACTGGATCACAGGGAACTTCGTGGAAGGGCCTCATCACTTATGGTTTGAGGTATTTTCAGGGACAGCGGTACCTATTCAAGTTATGTGCCTTCCCACTTCGGGTGAGGACGATGAACCGGGCTTTTACTCCATTCATGACAAATGGCTCTTGGAGAGAAGTGTTCGACATGACTTAATTTGAGGGTCAGACCCGTGAGGGTGGTGGGCAGGGCAAGAAAGAACATCTATTTTGACCCCCCTCAAGGGATGAGTACAGACTCTTGGAGCCTTTGGTTATATGATGGGTGTCCTATCAGATACTTGCACTAGGACCCCAATGAGTGGGAGTGGACTACAGAGGGATGCTTTTAGCTCCATGAAAAGCATGCCCTTCTTCAGTGACACTGTGCAGAACAATAGACAATTGGTTCTCGGACAAATCCAAAGAGTCCCTACTTCTAGCCGCTTTGGGAGGCTTAGGGGATATTCAAGGAGCTTTCTGATGGAGGTTGTGGCACTCGTACAAGGAAACGAAGATTTCCTCTTTTATTTGGCTTTCTCTACATGGTGGCCTTCCCACCAACCAGTGGAGATTGGTCATTGGCACTAGCCCAATTTGTCCGAGATGTGTAGAAGCTTTAGAGACATTGTGGGCAAGATTCAGCGCGGTCAATCCTTCATTCATCTAAGCAATATAAGCAAATAGACTTACGAGTAGGGGCGTTTTAGAGGGTTACTTAGGATCCAATACCATGTCCTATCTCTCTCTTTCCCTCTCTTGCTCAGAAATTGTCCTTGTATAACTTAAAAGGTTCCTTGGAGTTTCCACATGTAACACTAGTATCAAAGCTTTCAACTTGTATGCATAGCAGAAAAACATTTTAGTGTGTGTGGTTTGTTTGAGTTCTAGGGACAACTCATAAGAGCCACCCACAAAATAGTGGACAGTTTCCTTGTGCTCTAGAAAAACCGTATAGCCTCCGATGATGAGTTCACAAAAGAGGATTACAAAGCTTGAGACACAAGAGAGGAACCCTCCTCATCCACAGCAATGACCCCTGAAAGATTGGCACCCATTGAGGCAACTTTCTCTTAAGCATTGATGCATGAGATGATGACAAACCACGATGGTTCACCCATCAGCTCCATAGCACCCCCGATGGTTTCCCAACCACCACCCAAACCCCAACTTCTTTCTTGGATGCACCTTCCAATCCGATGGCTTTAGAACAAGAGCGTTAACGGCAACATGAATGCAATATGATGCAGCTGCACATAGCTCTAATTGCCTCATTCCACATACTAAGCTGTCTATCAATCTCAGCTCCTGTGGAAGGAATCGTCTACCTCAAGGAGCCTCTCAAACTACACTAGGCTGTAATGATTGGCAGACATAACAGGAAGGCAAATTGATATCAACTGAAGTGAAAATCCAATGGAGAAGCATGAGACCATTCTTGCGACAAAGGCTTCCTAGGTCTTTGGATGAGGCTTACTGATAACCTATTATGTGGAATGAGTTCATTAGGGATGAGGACGGTCGGCCACGTTGGTGCATCTCATTACATGCTGTGGTCAGGATGGGAGAGAAGTGCACACACAATTCTTGCTTGGAAGACCTTTAAGAGTCTTCCGGTGGATCAAAGAGCTACATCCATTCAGTATCTTAGGGGCTCCCGCATACGTATTGATCAAATTGATGTAGCCATTCCGCATGAGTGGCTCTTTGGGACCTTTCATGGAGATTATCATCCGAGTTGGCTGGGAGTCTTTTCGAGGATAGGCATACCTCTACAAGTCATTGCTCTCCCGAGCCAAGAGGCTACAGATTGCATCATCTATTCTATCATGCCTGGAGGGAGATTGAGGAGATGTAGCATGGAGGGAATCATCCCAGATATTAGGCTTAGTCTAGTGAGGATTGTTGGTCATTCGGGGAAGCACTGGTTCATTGATCCTTCTCCTCAGATAGTGACCTGTGGCTCTTGGTGTTTGTGGCTATATGGTGGCAATCCTATCAAATATCTTCATGGGATCCACAAGAGTGGGAGTGGATTGATGCCTTCAATCCATTGAAAAGCCTTCCCTTTCGCGGTCCGGAATGCCAGGCTTCTCATCACTCGACAGATGCATCGGATCCCTACTCTCAAGCCTCATTGGGAGAGTTATGATATCTCTCCAGAGATACAGCACAGATATTGGCATAGGCTTTCGCATTCATACATAAGGAGCCAAATCTCTCATTTCTTTTGATATTTTCGCATGGTGGCCTCCCCACCAATCAGTCGAGATCGGTTTTCGGTGTAGCACCTACTTGCCTAAGATGTGCGGCGAATTCTGAGACTGTAAAGCATTGTTTATGGGGATGCAGCACTGCGCAGCATATTTGGAGTTCTATAGCCCAACTTATGGGCAAATTGAGTGGCCACGCCTGCATGTGACTTGGGGGACAGTTGCTTGGCTTTCCCAGTCTGGTCTATAGCTTTTCTACAAGGGTAGTGACACAGACTCTACTATCTTCATTCGTAGAGGTATTGCCTAGCATGGTTTATTGCAGGATGTCCCTCACTCTAATTATACACCCCCACCCCTCCCCCCCTCTCAGATAGAGGATTGACACCAGTTGGGAGATTGTTGCCAGTATTACAGCATGACAGATCTGGAGAGCTAGATACACAGAGACTATTGACGGTGTCCACATTTTTGGATCTCACTGCATTAGCACTATATTGGGTGATATCATCCATACTCTCATGGCTACTTGGGCTTGTATTCAGGGGTCCTCTTGTTCAGAGTAGGCAAAGCGCGTTGTATTTATGCGGGAGTGGGACCATGGCATTTTCTTTTCCTCTAGTCCCACAGGTCTCTCATGGCATCATGATGCTCGTCAGTGGTTGAGATCACCTTACATATTGGGGTGATTCTATTCTGTTCAGCTTATAGCCGTGATTGTTGTATGTTTTTTTCATACTTAATAGAAGTCTCTTTCTTGGAAAAAAAAAATCCATCTACTATTGTGCCTCCACTCTCTATAGAGAAAGGAGTACACGAATGAGCGTTGCCCGAAAATTGCAGCTTATACATAGTGATGTATATGCTCCCATGAGGACATCATCCATTGGAGGTTATCTCTACTTCCTTATGTTCATTGATGACCTTTCTAAATTCAATTGGGTATATGCTATGAGGCAGAAGTCAGAGATATTTATGTGCTTTAAGCACTTTCAGCTCATGGCTGAAAATGTATCTGGATGTAAGATTCAAATATAAGAAACATGCCCAAATTCACCTTATAAGAAAGTGCAATTTATAACCTCATGGTAGTCATCCACAAGAAAACAAACCATCAACTCCATCATGCATAGTATGGACTAGATCCTACGACATCCCCACTAACGTCGTCAGTGCCCAATAGTGGGTGTAGAACTTGGTATTAATATATGCTTCCACACACACACACCCCATGCACACCCACACACACACATAAGAGCATACATTCATACAAAGATCTGTGTACTGAGTTTTTGTCAGAGCTTCGAAGATGCACGGCAGACTCAATCATAATGAAGCCTAGCACTAAGGATCATAACAAATAGAAAGAATTATTACAACAAGAAGGTAGTTGATAGGGCATATTCACCACTAAAGATAGAAAGAATTAACACAATATCAACTGGCTGCAACTTAGATGAAAACTTCACAATGTGAAATTTGCATGTCCGCTAATACATCATAAAGATGAACCTAAATAAATCCAAGAACATGCCCAAATTCACCTTATAAGAAAGTGCAATTTGTAACCTCATGATAGTCATCCACAAGATAATAAACCATCAACTCCATCATGCATAGTATGGACTAGATACTATATACAGAGTTGCGAGGAACCTAGTGTTTCATGCTCACACTAAGCACATTGAGGTGCATTATCATTATGTCATGGAAAGATTCTCTGCAGGGGAGATCAGCTTGGCATATGTGCCTACACATGATAACCTCGCATATTTGTTCACGTAGCCACTTCCTCGTGAAAAGTTCAAAGCTTTCCGCAAATCTTTAAGCTTACTGCCTTTTGGGGATTGATATGCCATCTCCCTGTACATGCTCACGTCATCACTCCCGAGGGGCTTTGTAGACATCTACGTCATGGCAATGATGGGTGAACTCCATTAGGACCAACTTGGGCACTTTTTACCCTCCATAAGAGGGGTTTTTTTCTCCATGCACTCTAGGTGTGAACCCACCCTTATTTCATTATAGGGTTCATCTTATATTGTCCTTTTGGCACTTATCCTCACGAAATCTACAACATTGCTTTGTGTGCCTCTCCTTGTCCTTCATCTTGTGATTCAACAAATCAGCTTTTCCCAAAGAGAAGAAGTCCATTGACTACGCAAACCTTCCCAAGAAACTCAGAGAGTATCCCAACCTTATATTGGACTTGGAGCGAATGAAACAAGCACTAGAGCTTGTGAGTAAGGTGCACGTTGAATTAGGGCCTATTCTTGAGCAAGTGTGGGAGTACGAACCACTAGCCCCACCTGAGCGTAACCTAGACCTTATCCCAGAACCAGTCATAGAGCTTGTGAGGGAACCTGAGAGTTGTTGGAGAGATGCTGCAGCCAAGCACAAAAATCCAAACACACACACAAACAAGTATAGTCGTGAGAGTCATGGTGACAAGTGTCACCTACAAAGGTGCCACAATGTCATTTGAGGTGGCACATTATTAGAGTTATGTTCACACCCATTACAAATGTGCACCCTCATAACAAGAGGTGCTCACACGCACCAACACAAATACACTTTCCCTTTGCTATTTCTCTTACAAACCCTCCCTCATAAAGGGAAAGGGACAGGAAGGAAGTGAACATGTTAGGCTCGAGCATAACCTTGTACTGCAGTGGAACTGGATCCTCCAAAACAAGAACTTGCCAGGCAAGTGTGAGGACATGAGCTGCCAATGGAACCACAAACAGAATCCCTCCCTCGACCTGTAACTGAAAGGTAAAGGGGTGGTTGATGTCTTCTCTCCATGAGCCATGGGTATGCAGAGGATGTGACAACCAAGATAACTCCCATTGACTGGAGCCACTGACATTGATAGTGACACATATCGTTGGCAGTCTTTATTTAACACAAAAAAATATAAAATACTCCTCTCTGAGATGCATTAAGAACAAGAGGCACAAGATAATAAGGATCCCCTTCGTGACTGAAAACATGCTCAATACTGAAAACTGGATGCCAAGATGCCGATGACTTTATGCTTGGAACAGATTAGCAGTAAAACAAGAGTAGAACAAGACTTTCACGATGTACCTTGAGGTACATCAAAAGTGATAAGTGACAAGTGATCTTCAGTTGATGCACAGGACCAATGTACAGGAGTGGCAAGGGAACAAGAGCCACAAACTGATAGAGGCTAGTGGTTGCAACCATAAACGAGAACTAAAGCAACAAGACAGGACCGGATTCTTACCAATGCCTCTGATGAAAGGTTGAGTGATCAAGACTGCAACAGATGAAACAAGACTGCGCAGAAGAAGCCTTTAACGAGAATTCTATGACCTCCAATGTCATTGCAAAAGCCCTAAATCAGAAAAAGCTCAAATTTTTTATTGACTGGGCTTTCAGTGTCTTCTGTACAGACTGATAACAGGCAGGTTCTTCATAGAACAGGGCATTGCAGGTGTTCTTCCACTGGTGGTGGCTTCAACAGGGTGATGTAGGAGGCTGCAAACAAGACTGTCTATACTGTTGATACAGACTAAGCTATCCCTGCCAGCACTTTGCAAGACAGAGCTGGTGTACAGGAGCAAGGCAAAGCAACGCACAGGAGCTGCAGGCAGCATAGCGGGACAGACGCTATGGAGAAGGTGAGTCGGGGCGGACAGCACAGTGGCGGGACAACGGCTTCGGAGGCAGCATGGACAACAAGGTGCGCTTGGCACAAAGGTAGACGGGCTGCCAAACACAATGTCGAAGAGGCGGGGAGCAGAACACAGGTGCACCGAAGAGCAGGAACAGGCGTGCGGAAAAAACTTTCCAGTGGGCTAAAAATGGGCAGGTGCTGGGTAAGCCCTCAGGAGTGGGCGGCTCAGCCCAATGTCTCTTCCCACACCCCCTGGGTGGGCTAAGCAGCTCTATCACAAGCTCCGCCCAATAGGGGAGGAGCCACCCACCGGGCTGGGCGATGGTGGGCTCTTGGCACTAGTGCCGCCTGTGGATGGTGGGACCGAAGAGAGCGCCGGATGCAAGCAAGATAGAGGCGGACGGAGACGAAGATGGCATCGCAAGCAACCAGATGCCGCAGATGGGCAACAAGGCCAGCATGCACTAATAGTGCAAAGAGAGGAGGATTAACTAGATTAACACAACATGATTAACAAGATAAAGAAAGCCTAATCTACTCCACAAACGGGAGAGCTTTGAGGGCTACATCTTGGCTAAACTTGAATGATTTAATTAAAATACAAGGCTGATTAATTATATAGCCTTTTGCTAGTACAAGATATGCATGTATGGTGACAAGTGTGCTGCCACAACATCCACTGAGGTGGCAGATTATTAGAGTTATGTTCACACCCATTACGAGTGTCCACCCTCTTAACAAGAGGTGTTCACATGCACCCACACATACACTTTCCCTTTGCCATTTCTTTTACATGATTTGAGTGGGAGATCACTCATTGTTTCCACATGGGAGGCAAGTTTCGAGCTTTTGTCCGAACCACTTTCAATGATCATGTCGTCATCATCCTTGACAAAGGATCGTGTGTTGCGCTTCCACGTGCTCTTCAAGGTCTTCTTTTGGACCCCTGGTTCTGGTCCGCTAGCCTTTTTAGGGGCTCCTATAGCCTTTGGGACTTGCGCCTCAAGCTCTTTAGCTACTTCTTCAAGGTTGAAGCTTGGGCTTTCTAATTATTAGCAGCCTTGGATGTTTCCCTTGGCTACTGCCCTCGTCTTAGCTTGCAACCTTGTGATGGCATTAAAGGGCACTGTATGAATAAGTCCTCCTTGTACACTCAACAAGTTAAGGCTCATCGCGCAAAGAAGCCGCTGATGCTTCTACCACTAGGGCCATTGTCACTCTGTTGGGACAATCCTTGTAAGCATGACCGAATCTGCACTTGTAACATGTGTTATTGTAAGGAATGGCATTGGAGTTCAACACGGAATTCGGAGTACTTGGAGCACTCACGGGATTCGGTGCAGGGTCCTTGTGAGGACGCTGCGCAATACATGTGGGCCTTTGCTTCGGAAACATTGCATTAGTGGCCTACGTACCATAGGGTTGAGATCTCTCGCTCTTTTTTGCACCAAGGCTTCAAACAAGGAGACATAGTCTATGGCTAGAGTCTGTTATGGATACCCATGTGTTGGGAAATTGGAGTTAAGTGTGGGAGCACTCTCTTAGCCTAGGAATCTTCAATGATGTCACCCCTCATTTAATAAGGTCAAAGAAGAGGTACTTTCTATCACAATCCTCCAGAGATCTGTGTCATGCCGAAGGATTTCCTGGAGCATGATGAATTCACTCATGTAAGAGTTGGTGACTTTAATGAATAATTAGAGTTGATGACTCTAAGTCAGTAAGAAGAGTAGGTGACTCTGACTACTCTAGTTATGCATTCATGCAAGGGTTGGTGACTATCACAAAATTCCTTACAGCTTCTATTTTTCTATTGTTTGTGTGTGGCATGTGGAGCCTAACATGACATACATGTATGGCTGGTGTAGCCTAGCATGGTGTGTCTGTGTGGCATATGGAGCCTAACATGACAGTACATGTATGGCTGGTGTAGCCTGACATGATAGTACATGTGTGGCTTGTGGGGCCTGGCATGGTGTACATGTATGGCCCATGGAGCCTGACATGATGAAATTCTCTCGGACTAGCTATCTTGGAGATCTTTTGTATTTATGTTCTAGGAAGGTTCCGGAAGGATCATGAGCCCTGGACATTTTTTCGGATACAACTAAGCAGATGGGTGTTTCTTCCAATCTAGCTGCTGAAAGAGTGCACAAAGCGGAAGCAAAAGGGCACTAGAGTGTGCTGAATAGGGAGTGCGAGAGAGAGAGATATGGAGCAACTATTCTGAATATACTGAAGCAATACAATCCCAAGCAAGAAACACAAGTAGTCTCATAAGTGAGGGAACAAAAGATACAAGACAGGATGAAAAGGTGAGAGGCCAGCCTACCTATTTATAGGTGGGTAGTGTTGGCCGACTGGAGCTGAATAGCTGGCCGACTGGGAAAATACCATATGGACTGGGAAAAATCCCCAAAAAATATATAAAATGCGGGTGGCCAGCCCACAATCAAGGGCCATGCAAAAGGGACCAAAAGGACACCAGAAATGGGCAAAAACTAGGGATGAATGTGCTAACACCCCCTCTCAGCACCAGATGTTGAACATACTCTGAGAAGCCGAAGAAGTCGTCCTCTGTCAAAGACAAAAGATTGCAACAGCAACAGGTACCAGGAAAGCTCCACAAGCAATCTCCACAACAACTCAGCTACAAAAGCAACAGAACAAGCTGCCAGGTACACTACTCATCTAGAAGAGAACAACCATGTAGGCTGTGTCGTGCTGCTCCAAATATCGATGCCAAACCCAAATGTAAACATAGTGCCACAGAAATCCCTAGAAGCCTGTAGCTCTAAGAAGATAATACCCTCAAAAGAAATAGAGTCCATCTGCTCCAACTCTGTACCAAGAGTAGCCAAATGCTGTACAATAGCATCCTCCTCGAAGGTCGGCATCGCCAGATGTAAGAACTCAACTGCTCCCTCTGAAAACTAATGTCGGACTCCACAGGCCCAACCAAATCCAAATCCCAATCCTTCAATCCCTAGAAGTACCATTGTGCCCCGGGCACGGTCACGGACACACCTGACCACAATCCAAAATCCTCACACAGAGTAAGGAAAATAGGAACATTCACAGTAGTGGTAACTGAAGTAGTAGTAGCCTCCTCAATAGCATCATGCAGCGTAGAAGCAGGCTCCTCCATAGAAGGCAAAGGGACCAGCAACACATCTTGGTCACTGGTTGACGAAGAAAGAGTCGGAGAGGCGAAGCAATAGGAGACAAATCCCCCTCAGAAGCTGTGAGCATAGATAGCCCACTGTCTTCCTCAAAAACATTACCAGATATATGGCAAGGAGAAGTATGCACAGAAACTGAAGGCAAGGCAACAGGAGAAACAAACTCCTCAGATGCAGTGAGCAAAACTAGCCCACTATCCTTCGCTACAAGAACATCTCCAAAGGAAGTATCCACAAGATCACTGGTAGAAACCATCTGCCAATCACTGGCATCACCATACAAGTCACAAAGCAACTGCCACACATAGAGAGTAGAAGCATCATCAGGAGAATAGATGAAGTGTCAAAGAACCAAATCCTGACAATTCAGGAGGAGAAAGGCATAGATCTGTCCGTCGGTCTTCCTCCACCGACACACATCCTCCGTAGAGGCAAGGTCCGGCACGCACCGATTCTTGTATGAGAAAAACTCTATCAACCATACTCCCTGAGAATATAATTAACCTGTAACTTCCATGACTGAAAGTTACCACCATCCAACTTGTCTGCCTCATCTAGGAAATAACAAGAAAGTGGTACGGGAGCCAAATCTGAAGCTATCATCATTGATCCAACCAATAGGACCAAACCTCATAAGATAAAACTGTCCAAATCAAAAAACGCTGATATAGGGCTCTTCCTCCCACCAAAACGCAGCCCTAAGAGGCTAGACAACACCCAAAAATCCTCCTATAGCAAAAAACGCAGAAGCTTCCCTCTTCTGGTGAGGAAGCAAAAAATGCAGATTTGATATAGAGAGGAAAGGCAGCCACACAAGGCCCGGGAATATGCTGTAAGAGGGTGCAAGAGGGAAAGGCATCAACTAGGACTGTAGCTTGGGCTCTCCTCAAGAAGAATGCACAACCTCAGAAGAAGAAGTGTCCTCCACAGGTACCAAGGGTGCCACCAAAGCCCGAACCGCCACAATACCCCCTCTGCACAAGGGAATGTCCACCGGAGAGGAAAACGCAGCCAAAGAGGGGCTGCTGTCCTGAAAAAACAGGCCGCCTAGATCCAAACTCCAAGTAGGAACAAAACGCTGATGAAAAAGTTACCTTCTGGCTGCAAGCGATAAAGCCAAACTGAAGGAGAACAACCAGCAGAAGCTGTCTAGAAAACGCAGCAAGATGAAGGCTGCAAATCTGAGAAAAACAGAGAGGTTAAGGGGCTGTAAATAGGGCTAAATCTGGGGCAGCAGATCGAATCGCTGAACCGAGAGCGATGATACCATGAAAGAGTGCACAGAGCAGAAGCAAAAGGGCACTAGAGTGTGCTGAATAGAGAGTGCAAGAGAGAGAGAGATATGGAGCAACTATGCTGAATATACTGAAGCAATACAGCCCCAAGCAAGAGACACAAGTAGTCTCATAAGTGAGGGAGCAAAAGATACAAGACAAGATGAAAAGGTGAGAGGCCAACCCACCTATTTATAGGTGGGTAGTGCTGGCCGACTGGAGCTGAATAGCTGGGCGACTGGGAAAATACCATATGGGCTGGGAAAAATCCCAGAAAAATATATAAAATACGGGTGGCCAGCCCACAATCAAGGGCCATGCAAAAGGGACCAAAAGAACACCAGAAATCGGCAAAAACTGGGGATCAATGTGCTAACAGCTACACTCATGTGTGTGCATGACTTTGATTTTATCTTTGGATGACTTGTCTTGTTTGCCTGGACAATGCCTCAGATTTCTGCCTGCGTTGTCCATGGGACCAGGACAGAGGATAAAAACAAAGAGGAAGAGCTGGTCGTGGACATCTGGACAGTTTTCCTTCTGACCGGGAGCTTGAGGACTTGTGTACGAGGGCTGGTTGACTGTTGAAAACAGCCTTTGAGGGCTGGTCAACTTGCTCTATGAGCCAGACAGGAAGAAGACGATGATGTTGAGTTGTCCCGGGCTGATGTGGAAATGCTATGGGCTGTCCATAGTTGTCCTGCATGTGCTTGATGCCGGGAATGCTCACTTGTGCTGAGAATTGTCAGCAAATTCAGTTTATGTTATGTTTTCTTGTTTTCATATTGTATTGGAAGAAACAGGTGCAGCCAGTAGTGAACCCTGGGCACCCGCAAAGTTGTATTGAAAGCAGACTCCTTTTTGATAATCTAGCCTTAAAGGGGAGGGGGGGGAGGGGGGTCTCAGCCCATCTTCTGGCCCCTAGTGTGGTGTACTGTGCAGATTTGTCATCTTGTTTTATCTGGCATGCTTATGTGTATTTTCAGATTTCATGATTGATAAGATTTTCCGTGTGCAGTTGCCCTTTCGTTTACATTGGTATCAGAGCTTGGCTTTCTACACAGTTGTGCCTAATATGATGCTAGATATGGTTGTAAGGAGTCATTATCCGTGAGAGAAGGTTGGGATTCTGAGGTAGCCTCGTCTTATTGTCGTGCCTCGAAAGAGGTTACTTTTGGTTTAAGTAGCAGTGAGCGTGTGGAAAGACTTCGTGGCCCTCCTGTCTGTGTAGGGGCACTGTTACACCCTTGCAGTCTATTCGGTATCATACTTGGGGAACTGGTAGAGAGCGATCCCGAGGCACATAACATTCTTTTCTTTTTTTAAAGCTGGAAGATAAATTATGGCCAGCCAATCAGATCACTCTGTGGAGGACTCTATCAACCGTACTCGCCGCATGCAGGAGAAAGATAGAGACAGGGATCATGTTGGAGCTTTGGCAGATAACGATCCACCGTTGTCTGCCAGGGCTAAGGATCAACAGATATTGATGCCTTGATGAATGAGCTTGAAGAGCTCCGTGCTTTGCAAAGAGATCCGGATGTACAAAGGGTCATTGAATCAAAGTCTCATGTCAAGGCTGATGTGGTCACTTTTGATGCAATTGCCCAACAGATGGGAATAGACAAACCACGAGAGTTCGCTGTTGCTTATTTAAAAAGCCGTGGTGATGTTGTTTCCGATGATGAGGGCAAGCGGGTCTTCACACGGCAGCCACGCAGGCTATCCCGTGAAGGGAACTCCGCTGATGATGTGAGAGGACATGCAGCCCGCAACAGTGATGTGAGAGGGCATGCAACCCGCACCAGTGATGTGAGAGGGTATATAGTCCGAGCAAGTGATGTAAGTGGGAATGCAGCCCGAGCAAGCGTTTTGAGGGGGCTTGTAGCCCATGCAACAGATATGAGGGGGCATGCAGCCCGAGGAGATGATGTACATCAACATGCAGCTCGTGAGGATGATGAGGGGTTTTCAGCCCATTTGAGAGATGCGGAAGATCTTCATGCATTGTCGGTGGTGTCTCCACCGTCTAGGTATGTACCTGCTCCTAAAGTTCCATCCAGAGTGAAAGGTGTTACTCGGGAAATCAACCCTAGATCTGGGCACCGTCGCCATCGTAGACATGATGAGGAGGATGATGTATTAGAGCGTCAGGATACTCGTCATAGCAAGAAGGCCAACGAGTTCAAGTCAGGAGACAAGGACATCAAATTCGAGAGCTATAATGGAAAGTTGGATACTACCAAGGCACTTGCTTTCATAAGGCAATTTGAAATAGCCTTTTGCACTGAGGAATTTACCGAGAAATCTATGCTCAGGCTTGTGGGTATGCATCTTAAAGAGACTGCAAGTGATTGGTGGATGGCAAAGCTTTTGGATAGGACAGCTGCCCGTACATGGAGTGCTTTCAAAGAACAATTTTATGATCGGTTCCTTCCTCCTCACTTTGAGAAGGATGTACGAAAGGAATGGGATTGGCTAACACAGGATGAAGGCGAATCCGTTTCCTCTTATGTTTCAAAGTTTTGGCGGATTCTTCTCAAAGTCACACCTTTCATGACGATTAGTGAGGACGAGAAGAAAAGAAAGTTTGATCAGGGCTGCAACGAATCATTCAAAAGAGCCTTGCCATGTATCCCCACCATAGTCACCAGAAACGAGAAACGGGAACGGAAACGTGGAATGGAAACGGGGAAACGAGTTTTTAGGGGTGGAAACAGCTGTTTCCTGTGACATCATCACTTGGGAAACGAGAAACGACCATGGAAACGGATGGGGTCCTGAAACGAAGAAACGTATTTCTAGGGACTGAAACGATCGTTTCTTGTGACTATGATCCCCACAACACCTTACACGAGCTTATATACTCGGCCACTATTTCTGAGGAGTTGCTTGGCAAGGGAGCATAAAAAAGACAAGAATTCAGATCATACAAGGGAAAATTCATAGCTGGAAATAAGCAGAAAAAGGGTGGACAGCCACCTAAGTTTATGCCTAATGAGTCCAAGGATGCAAAAGGGGGCTCAGAAAAGAAATTGGGGGGTAAAAAGGATGATCCTAAGCTGTTCAGACAGCATATCTTTGATTGCATGAGAGAGGGGAAGTGCTTCACATGTGGGAGCAAAGATCACATGAAAGCTCAATGCCCCCAAAATCTCAAAAAGAATAATGTACAGGATGCCAAACCGAGTGTGAATGTTATACCCAATGTTTAAGGTAACCCTGTACATGAACCAAAGAGCAGAATCTTATGCAAAGCTTGGGGCAAGTTAAAGGAACAAACAGCTTTATTCCTTTTTGATGATGCCTCAACAGATAACTTCATATCCATACAAATGGCTGCTGCTCTTGGATTAAAGCCCAAGGAATTGGGCATGGATTTTCATGCGGATGCTGCCTTTAAGGGCAAGGAAGTTAAGGTCACTCCCAGCATTGGGAAGCTTCGCATACAAATACAGGGATATTTGAATCATGAAGATTTCCTCGTGCAACCACTTACGGGATGGGATGTGATGTGATACTTGGGATGCCTTGGCATTATCGTTTGGATCCCAAGATTTTGCACAAAGAAAAGAAAGTTATGTTTACTCATAGGGGTAGGAAAGTTTGTATTGATGCAGATACTACTAGGAGTACCATACCTGTTGTAAGCCATATATCTATTTCAAAGGCAATAAAGAAATCAGCTTTTTCTTACTTGGCCTTTGTACGTGATAATGTTGAGCATGATGCTATAACTCCCATAGATCAAGATAAGATTGATTTCTTAAGCGAATATGATGATTGTTTTGCTGATTCACTACCAACACAGTTACCCCCAAAGAGATCAGAGAATCATTGTATTGACATAATCCCTGGGAGCTCTCCTCCTAACCGATCTCCTTATAGGGTGAGTGCTGCCCAACAAGAGGAAATCATGACTCAAGCAAATGATTTACTTGAGAAAGAGTTGATAAGGCCAAGTTCTTCGCCTTATTGTTCTCCAGTTTTGCTTGTGCAGCAAAAGGATGTATCTTTTGGGGGCTGAATTTATGGTAAAAACAAATCACCAGAGTTTGCGGCACTTTCTTACATAGCCTAAAATCTCGAAAAAGCATCTAAGGTGGGCAAACTTCTTGTCCATGTTCCATTTTCAGATTTTGCATACCCCGGGCAAGAAGAATTTGGGATGCTTTGTCACGTAGGCCACAAGTGCATGCGGTAACTACCGCCTACCATCAGGACTTATCAGGGATACGAGATATGTATGCTTTGGACACAGATTTTCAGCTTATTTGGGCTGATTTGAATAATGGTACTGCTGTCCCATCTTATTCGCTTAGAGATGGGTTTCTAATGATGCGGAATCGTATTTGTGTAGTCCGTGAATTACGCCAAAAGGTTATGGAAGAGTGTCATGCTCCCGGACATCGTGGTATTCTGGCTACTACACAAGCTTTGGAAAGATATTTCTTTTGGCCAACTCTACGCAGGGATATTGAAGCTTATGTGCGAGTGCATAGTGTGTCAGAAAGTCAAGTTTGACAGACACAAGACACCTGGTTTGCTTTAGCCCTTACCCATTCCACAGGAACTATGGGAAAGCATTGCTATGGATTTCATTATGGATTTGCTGAAATCGGCACATGGAAATGACGCTATATGGACTATTATAGATCGTTTTAGCAAACAGGCACACTTTATTCCTGTGAGAAAAACAACCAAACCAGAGCACATGGCAAAGTTGTTCTCTGGCTTCTTGGAGTTCACTCTGCATTCGGTGCTGAGAGGGGGTGTTAGACATCATCCCCTTCTTGCTGGCTTCCTGTTTGGTGTCCTATTTTAGCCTCTAGGGCTGACCATGTTAGCTAGAGGGGCTGGTCATCCCTCACATATGTTTTCCCATTTTATGGAGTCTTGGGTATTTTTCCCAGTCGTGGAGGATTTATTCCCTAGTCGGCTGCCTTCACATGGGCCATATATACAGCTGGCTTGCCTCCCTCATTCTTCACTGCTTGCTTAGCATTGTTTGCTGCAGTCCCTCACATACGAGGTTTTCTCCCCTCTTGCTCGGGACATGTATTCCTTTTGATGATGATATTGAGAGCAGGTTCTCACCTATGTTTCCTCACCATCTCTCTTTCTCACTCTCTCTCCTGTGTTTCCACTTTCTCCTCTTCCGCTGCACATTCTATCATGGTATCAGAGCGCCGGTGATCTTCAGTGTTGGATGCTCCCTCCTGCATTTTTTGTGTTTTCAGTAAGGTGAACAGATCTGCGTTTTTTCTCAGCATTGTTGCTAGTCGCCTGCCTCTTCCAGGCATTTCTTCTCACCAACCCGTGGTCATCCATAGCCGGTTTGGGCCTTAGAGCTGCTTTTTGACAAAGCGCCTTTCAGCCTTTTGGTCCAGTTCAATCTCCTCTTTCCAACGGTGCCCTTGGCTCGCGGTCAACCCTGTTTGACTTTTTGCTTTTTCTTGCTTTTTGACCAACAATGGTGCTTTTTTTCTTAATCAAACCTTATGGACCCTGCGACCGATGTCCTTGTTCTTGATGGTACATATTCATGGCATGTCACATGTATTAGATAAAATAAATGCATACTCACCTTCTGCAAAAACTAGACACCAGCTAGTCAACAAACAAGTATGCATCATTCGCGTCTACTTTGTACTCCAGGTACCGGCCAGGTAGTCTGGAGCCCAAGAGGCTATCACATGCTATAAATCCAAGCATTGTCCATACATCAAAAACAGCACACAAAGTCAAAGAAATTCAGACATACATCAATATGCAATTCACAAGTAATGATCCTCCTGTTCATGGATTGTCATGTCTGGTTTCATCGAAACCATGTTGAGCCATGTAGCCACTAGGACTGCTCAGACTATCCTCAAGGCCATCTAGTCACCAAGACCGCTCGAGAGTTCATCAATAGTCATCTGGGCCATCTCCGCCCAACTATGAAATCCAATACAGTCATCTGGGCCATGTGGTCGCAATGACCGCCCGACTGCGAAATCCAATACAGTCATTTGGGCCATCTCGTCGCAATGACCACCCGATTGCAAAATCCAATACAGTCATCTTGGCCATCTGGTCGCAATGACCGCGCGACTACGAAATCCAATATATCTCGCATCATTGCCATCTAATGGGTCATCTCGCATCGCTGCCTCCCATATACAAATCTTGCTCCTTGGGCTATCGTGCATCGTTGCCACCTAAATTAGAGCATGTCCAAATAACCACTATAAGTAGAATAATGATCAATTCCAATCCAATATACATACAGTGAAGAGGGCTAGAGGTATGATCCCTCCCTCTTGAATCTGTCTTAATCGCAAGACGTCCATATCTGTACTTCAAATATCTGGACCAACCACTTTCTCATAAGCTCGAAGTATATCTCGATAGTCATGCTCATAAGCTCGAAGTATATCTCGATAGTCCTAGAAGTACTGCTCTGGCATGCATCTCACGTCCAACAACGAATAACTCTTGAATTCCAAGAGAAACTTTCTGACCACTGTCTTTCCTCTTTTTCTCATAGAATGAAACACAATCTATTCTGGCTCTTCCACCCCTGGTGGATCCTTCAAAACAAGTTCCTCGGGGAATAACCTATACATGGTTTCAATAAACTGTCACGGAAAACATTATATATCTTCCAATGATCTGAAAGGTCCAACTTATGACATAACATACATGGTTGATCTTCTTGGTATCCTGAAAGGTCCATATACCACTATTCCTTGACTTTGACAATCCAAAGATAAAATCCATAGCAATATTCTCCCATAGATCATTCTATTCCCTGACTTTGACAATCCTAAGATAAAATCCATAGCAATATTCTCCCATAGATCCTTCAATGGGTGCAAAAATCCTGCTGGCATTTGTCGATCAAACTTGAACTTTTGACAAACCAAACATTCTCGAATCATAAAGTTCAATGTTCTTTTTCATAGTAGGGTAATAGAAGTAGCTCTCCAAAGCTTTAAGTGTAGTCAAGGTGTCTCTCTGCCCCATGTGGAAAGGAGCATGGTACGCTTTCATTACCTTGGCCTCAATTCCTTGTGTTACACATGACCTGGGTTTGTATCATAAGAAAATCCTTCTTGATGACATAAAAAGTCACCAAATTTGTATTCAAGAATCTGTTCCAAAACATCTTTGAAATCCTCTTTGGTAGCATAGGGATCCTTCATCAAAGTGAAATCCATATGGTAACATGTAGAAACCTCATGGCTCAAGGCTCTTTGAGGTAATGCATCTATTACCTTGTTGTCTTTGATATTCATAGGCCACAACATGACTTTTTTGGTTCAAGACTGCTCCAATGCAAGTTCATCATGTTCAACCACAAAAAAAGGTCTAGAATATCCAACACTACTCCGTTGCTAGCATAAAGTCTCAATGCTTCAAAAGGATTCTGTTTCAGCTTTGGTCCACAAAGATCCCATGGCTTTATTTGTCGAAACATGAAATGGACTAAGCACCACTGCAAACCATTTGTCGAACTTCCTGGCATGATGCCAATCTAATGATCTTCCGATCTCTCTGGCTTCTTTGCCTTCCTTTCCCTTACCTGTCTTGAGGAAACTGCATCTGAAAGAGTAGGCCTAGGGGTAGCTTCCTTGTCTCCTCCATGATAAATAGAGCGGGTAGCTCTGGATCCTCCTGCAATGGTGACTCCTTTGGTCAGAAGATAGGCTTTAGCAGCTTCAACTCCTTTAGCTTTGGTGGCTCGATCCTTGATGAAATCTTCAGACATTCGAGACCTTCTTTGGTCCCGTTCCCTCTTGGTTCTCCACGCAAGGAATTCTTCGTCTCTGAGAAATTGTCTGAACTACTGAAAGTCATGGTACTCTTTTGATGACATGGTTGCGGTCTCATGAGTAATGGATCAACGACCCTAGTTCTTATCTTGAAGTCCTGGATCGGCCTGATAGTTGTTCCCTTCATTAGACCCTTGGTTTCCCTCTTCTCTCAACATAGCTCTGTCACCCCAAGAAAGTTTCTTCAAGAGAAATCCTGCTCTGATACCACTCTATAAGCCCAACGGGGCGTGCCGTGACAGACTCGACCACGTGTCCAAGAGCTAGAGATATATAGAGAGAGAGGGGAGAGATAGAAGGGAATAGGAATCTTGCACAGTACACCACATCGAGCAGGGAACAGGCCCCGACCCCTTTCAGGAATTTATTCAAGAACAATCCATGGACACGCTGGCCAGGATCAATATAATCAATGAATACAAAACAAATAGATATGCCGATGTAGGATATCCAAGTCCAAGTCGAATTCAATGTCGAGGCACGAGATCTCTGATTCCGAGCACACCATGGGGATGACCCACAAGTATCTCTCACCGGGTTAGTACCAAAGCTAATATCCAAATCCAAATCCAATGAATCCAAGTTCAATGAATCGAAGTCCAAGTCCAAGTCCAAATCCAAGTCCAAGTTCCATAACCAAGTTTCATGTTCATGTCCAAGCTTCATGCCCAAGCTATATGTCCAAGTTCCATGTTTATGTCCAAGCTTCATGTTCCATGTCCAAGCTCTATGCCTAAGTTCTCCATGTCCAAGTTCATATCCAAGTTCAAGTAGTCAAAGTTCCCATGAGTAATCTCCACAACTCCTACAACCTTGTCGATGAAGAAAACCATGGAAAAGCTCTTTTTGGCAAGAAAACTGATATAACACTTGTTTTAATGGTTTTTTGGCGATAAAAACCTCCAAAAAGCAGTTTTTTGAGCAATTTTAAGGTTTCTGAAATTTTTACGGTTTCTGAAATTTATGTTTGTACAAGCCCGTACAGCTCCGTACATGCCGCCCATGCATATGTTAGAAGTCATCTCCTGTCTAGATTTATACACCAGGGCCTTTGTTGTGGGTGTGCCCGCCCTTATGAGGTGTTTTCCCATTTTTCCCCACTCTCCGTATTTTTCCCCTATTTTTTCCCATTTTTCTGAGGCTTGGGAGGGCTGCCAGAGGGTGCCAAGAGCAGTACAGTGCTGGCCGACTGGATGTTTATCAGTCGTGGGCACTCTTGCTGCTGGCCGACTGTTTTTGATCAGTTTTGGGCACCAGATTGCTGGCCGACTGCATTTATGTAGTCGTGGACCTTTTTATCAGTCGTGGGCTTTTCCTTATGCTGGCCGACTGCCCTCTAGGGGGGTATATATAGGTCCTCAGCCCCCATACCTCATTTGTATCATTTCTCGGGATCTTCTTGTGTATATAGAGCAGAGTTACACGCCTACATCTCTCTCTCTCTTGTGCTGTTTTTCTGCCTGCGTTTTTGCTCTTGTGTTCCCAGATTTGGTCATCATCTCCGCTACATATTCTGACATGGTATCAGAGCCTAGGCTCTAGATAGGTCTTGGGATTTGCGTGAGCAAGAGGGGGACTGTTTTGTGGCTGATTGGTGGACTGTTTTGGGCTGATCGGGAAGAGGAGAAGCAAGAGGAAGGCGGGCTGATTTGCTGGACAGCCACTTGCAGGTTTTAGTTCTTCTTTGTTCCCACCCACCCACCCTTTTCAGAGTACATCCCCGCGATGGCAGATCTATATGAGATGGCCGAGAGACATGTGAAGATCCCAACACTCCCCACGTTCCCGGTGGGCCGTCAGTTGGACGGGAGCAACTACGGCATATGGAAGGTGATGATGGAATCCGTTTTGGAGTCTTACGACCTCGCCGATTTCGTCGTTGTTGGTGTTCCACGGCCGGAAGTAGAGGAAGGGGAGTTACCGTCAACCCGAAAGGACCGGGAGGCCCAAACGCAGATGTGGGATCGCGTCAACGCCAAGGTCCGTTCGTTTATTTTCCTCAATTGCACACCACAGGTAATTAATCATGTAAAGCATATGACGCTGGCCAGAGGTATATGGCAGCATTTGGCCTCACTTTACGACAGGGTATCGCCCATGAAGAGGATTTCCTTGGAAGTACAGATGCGGGTTATGAGCCCTGCAAAGTCGTCGACGATGCGGGAGCATATTAACAAGCTGCAGGCTCTTCAGCAGGAGGTTCTTCAGGCTGGGAAGGAGATATCGTCAGAGGACATGGCCATCACGTTGCTCTCACACTTGCCCTCTTCGTACTCAGCATTCTACTCGTCGTTGATTACCAGTGGCAGGCTCAGCACCATCACGTGGGAGGAGCTTGTGCCCATGGTCCTGGACCAAGAGGAACGATTCACGAACCCTCCTCAGGATGGAGGTTCGGAGGCCTTAACTGGCCAATGGTCGAAAGGCCGTAACTCGGGCAAAGGGAAGGCTTCATCGGAGAAGTCTTCTGAGAAGAAGTCTGATGCTGACTGCGAGAAGCTGAAGGCAGAGAGGACCTGTAATGATTGTGGCGAGAAAGGCCACTACTAGGGGCAGTGTCCCAAGCGGAAGACCGAGAAGGGTGAAGACTCCTCAGCAATCATGAAGACTCCGGCTTTTGTGCACCTGGAGGTGATGGACACCGATGCTTCATTTTCTTCAGGCAGGGAGGAGATTGGAGGACTCTCCGCAACGGATACACGGGACTGGATTCTCGATAGTGGTGCTTCCAGGCACATGACTCCTTCCCGTTCCGGTTTACAGGATCTCTGCAGGGTTTCTGGTCATATTCTTACTGGTGATACGTCCACTATCCCAGTTCACAGTGAGGGCAGGATGGAGATAGTTCCCGATGGCAGAGGGGGGAAGCATTCCTCCCAGGTGTTGTATGTTCCAGCACTTGGTTTTCATCTGTTGTCAGTGCATCAGGTGTGCAAGACTGGCGTACGGGTGGAGTTTGATGAGCATTTTGTTGCTCTCCGGGACAAAGCAACAGGCCAAGTGGTTTGGGAAGGTGGAGTGGAGAATGGAGTCTACAGGCTTTCAACACTCTCTCTCCCAGGTCCTCAAGATTGTGATGAGTGGCAGTGTGGAAATAGCTACTCAGGTGTGGATACGCTGCAGGTGCGGGCTTTCCGAGACCAAATGGTGGATAGCTTACCAGTAGATGGCAGCAATTGGCAGGAACTTTCCAGTACTGAGGTTGGTAGTTCTTGTGTTCGTGAGTCAGAGGAAGCTGAACAGGTCACTTATGCTCTGATGTCTCGTCGTGTTCGGGACATAGAACTTCCAGTAGTTGAGGATGTTCTTTCCACGAGGACCTTTCGGAAAGCCAGGCAGGTGACAGGTGCTTACTTGCAGAAGGAGGTGGTTTCTCCAGGCTTTGTGGTTCTGGATTCAGAGGGGGTGGTTGACAGGTTTCATCAGGTTTCCAGGACTTGCTTGTGCACCGTAACAGGTGTTGATCCTTGTGAGCAGTGTGATGTCTCTGAGATTCAGAAGCTGTATGGTTCATGGATCTGGTTGATGGACACCAGTTTGGACGGGAGCTTCTTGATGAGGCAGTTGAGCTCTTGGTTGCAGATGTCTCTCTGGGATGGAGTCCGACTCCACGGTTGGAGTGACTTGGTTTGGGGAGGAGATCCGAACACGAGGAGATCTACTTATGACCCAGGAGCAGTTTTATGGAGCAGGAGGAGGTTACATTGCAGGTTTGGCTTCCACTGGAGGCACCCATGGTCATCCCAAGGCACTTTGTTCGTGAACAGATCGTTGCTGATGACATCTTGTTGGAGTTCTGTTCGACGGAGGACAGTACGGTGGACCTCTTCACGAAGTCGCTCTCTCAGGATTTGCTCAGGCGGCACCCCAGCTCCCAATGGTTGGTTACACAGCCAGGAGCTGAGAGGGGGTGTTAGAAGTCATTTCCTGTCTAGATTTATACACCAGGGCCTTTGTTATGGGTGTGCCCGCCCTTATGAGGTGTTTTCCCATTTTTCCCCACTCTCCGTATTTTTCCCCTATTTTTTCCCATTTTTCTGAGGCTTGGGAGGGCTGCCAGAGGGTGCCAAGAGCAGTACAGTGCTGGTCGACTGAATGTTTATCAGTCGTGGGCACTCTTGCTGCTGGCCGACTGTTTTTGATCAGTTTTGGCCACCAGATTGCTGGCCGACTGCATTTATGCAGTCATGGACCTTTTTATCAGTCGTGGGCTTTTCCTTATGCTGGTTGACTGCCCTCTAGGGGGGTATATATAGGTCCTCAGCCCCCATACCTCATTTGTATCATTTCTCGGGATCTTCTTGTGTATATAGAGCAGAGTTACACGCCTACATCTCTCTCTCTCTTGTGCTGTTTTTCTGCCTGCGTTTTTGCTCTTGTGTTCCCAGATTTGGTCATCATCTCCGCTGCATATTCTGACAGCATATGCCCATACAAGTCTAGGGCTAACCTTACATCTGAAAAGCAAGTTGGAGAAGGTGTTGATGGCGAAGAAGAAGCTCTCCATGATCATAATGATGCCCACGCACACTCCACGATCTCCTTCAATCTTCAATGATCTTGTTCATGGTACTACAAGAGAAGTCCAACCCTTTTTATACTTGTAAGAGACCCTGCTTTTTGCCAAAAAGCCTTCATGCTTTTGCTTTGCCCTTTTATGCTTTGCTTTTCTCTTTTTGCCTTTGCTTTTGCTCTTTTTACTTTTATTTATAAAATATTACTCAACTTTTGGTACTTAACTTTTCTAGCTTTAAGGACTTGCTTTTTGGCCAGCTGCTTTTTGAGAAAGCACCTTTCAGCTTTTTGGTCCGGCTCAGTCTCCTCTTTCCAACGGTACCCTTGGCGCGGTCAACCCTATTTGACTTTTTGCTTTTTCTTGATTTTTGACCAAGAATGGTGCTTTTTCTTAATCAAACCTTATGGACCCTGTCCCCATGTCTTCTTCCACCTGTCTAGTGTCTGGGCATGGATTTCATCATGTGAAATAGAGCTAGGAGGACCAAATAGTTACAGAAGGTGGTTCTGCAAAGAAGTCCACTAATCAAACCTCTCCGTCTACCAACCAATCCCAGAGTTCCTCTTCCACCAAGAAAACTATCTTTTTCGGCATTGAAGAGCTTTCCGCAGACTCACCTGCTCCTGCCACCTCACGTGTTATGGATTGGGTGGTTGACAATGGGTGCACTACTCACATGACTCGTGATAGATCCATTCTACATAATATTCGGCCTAGCTCTTCGAAGGTGTCCATTGGCAATGCTTTCAACATTGATGACTCTTGTGTGAGTAACGTGCAACTTAACTCTTCTCTTGGCCAACCTATCCCTCACATCCTAGAGCTTATACATATGGACTTGTGCAGTCCCATGCGGACTACTACCCAGGATGGTGCCAGCTACTTCATGCTTATTATTGATGATTTCTCACGTAAAGTTTGGGTGTATCTCTTGGCAGAAAAATATCAGGCTTCTCCCGCTTTCACAAGTGCATGGCTCTATCATCATTTGGCCCCTTCACCAAACTTGACTAGTGTTTCACACACTGTGCAGAGCCAAGGTGTGAACGGGAATTTCCCACAGATGAAAACTGAAGCATTCACCGGCAAAGTTTGGCCTGAAAGATGGCTACACAGCATGACCACCATGGGATTTTATTTATCAAAGTGACTTATAATGTTTTTAAGTCACTGTGTTCACACATCATTAATGACCGGCTAGACATATTTTTATTATAGGGCCTGGACAGGTGGACAGAAGGAGGCGCCTAGAGAAAACTTGGGCTACAAGCTTGGGAAAAGCATAAAGTTGATATTTTGGGCAAGTTCAGCACTTTTAGCAAAAAGGGGAAAAGCACATCAAATATAGGGTGGTCAACTTTATTAAAAAAGCAGGGGATGGCTTCTCTTTGGATGGATTATCTGGTGCCCACAATTCCCTGGTCGGCAGCAGCCTTTCCACGCTAGCCATACACTGCTCCAGCCATACAGCAGGGCAGCCAACTGATCTTTCTCTCTCTTTCTTTATTACTATTTTGTACCCAGGATGATGTACCTCATGGATATGATGTAACCTTTTGGTCTCATAGGTCATTTTGGCCATTTGAAGACGTTAATACAACTTTCTTTCTTTCTTTCTCTCTTTCTGCTGTGTGCTGGTCATACACAGGCAACAGCAGCTGATTCGTTTTTTCTCACCTGTTTTGGAGCTGGTCGTCTACAGAGCCACCAACAGCCATGCTTTGCTATTGCTGGCCGCCTTCTAGTTGGTCGCCTGATGGCTGTACACATAGCCATACAGCCTCCACACGTGTGGGTTTCAGCCGGGATTCTTCACTCATAGTAGTGGCCGTGTAACAGCAGTGTTCAGGGCTGATTTTGGGACTGTTTTGAGACTGTTTTTGGACAGATTTTGGTGCTGTTCTATCTTGACTCTAGACAAAGACCCATATTTGAAGTGTCTATCTATCACTGCGGGTCCCTGATTTCGGTTACAAGCTCTGGTCGAGAATCCAACCACACAGAAGGTTCGACAAGTTCGTTTCAAAGGAGGATTCATCTCCAAAGCCTTCCACAACTTTTGTTCACAAAACGGTATTGGTCGTCACTTCTCCACACCTGGCACTCCACAACTGGTGTGGTTGAATGCAAAACAGGACTGTTCAAGAGATGACCCATACCATGCTTTCTCTCTTCTGATCTTCCTCCCCCTTTCTCGGGAGTTGTGACCTCTCTTGTCTACATCTTCAACCTTTCTCTCCCACGAAGGTGATTGCTAATATGACACCGGAGAACGCTTTTACACGACAAAAACCTTCGGTTTCTCATCTCAAGGTTTTTGGTTGTCATATCCCTAATTCTACCAAGTCCAAATTTGATCCCAAATCCAAGAAGAGCAAATTCCTTGGTTATAGTTCTCAATTAAAGCTCACAGATTATGGGATCCGGAGAAGAAGTCCTTTCCTACAATGTTCACTTTGTTGAACCCTCGTTCGATGATTCCTAGTCTCACCCCAACCTTACCATAGAGGTTCCTCATCCTCCTGCTTCTTCCTCTTCTTCCCCGGCACCCCCAACCCCCTCAGCTTCTCCACCCCAAGTTTCTCTACCCTCAGCTTCTCCTACTCCTCCTGCTTCTGTGTGCGACGGAGAATTGCCCCCAGGCTTGCCTTCAACCATTGTCTTATCCTCTTGCTTGAGGAAGTAGATTTATGCAATGGAGCTCCATTGGGTAAAATTACACGACAAAGGTGTCTCGCAAGACCTCATAGTTGGCCTTTTCAAGGTTTTTGCTTTGCCTTCAAGGCAGCCTTCAAGGCAAAGTCCAAATGAACAGATCTTGGTGGGATCATCAATACTTCCCATGGCTTCACAAACTTGATTGAACTTTTTCTAAGTACTAAATGGGATCTCTAATTCCATTAAAATTTGGTCATCATTCTTGAGATAAGGAATGGCTTTGTTTAGCCCAAATCTGAGCCTCTAAGTGCTATGTTCGTGGCAAGCCCACTTCCCATTTCAAACGTCATCCTTAGAATGTCTTCTGCATATTTACGTGGTGGTGAAACGAAAAAAGAATGGTTGCGCAAGCCCCTCAGTCTCTAGGTTTTCTGCAGTTTCCAATGGCACAGGTCCTACGCATGAATATGCAATTTGATTGACTAGACCAATTATAGTAAAGCACCACAATTTCTATCTTTAGAAGATTGTGGTGCTCTTACAAAGAGGGGCAGAGGTACTTGGCTTTACTTTAAAAAAAACGACTGAAACAGATCAAAAATGGGAAACCAAAATCCACTAGAGCATGTTAGAAACACATAAAAGATCTTGGTTTCCCATTTTTATGTGTCCTACGCATGAATATGCAATTTGATTGCCTAGACCAATTATACTAAAGCACCACAATTTCTATCATTAGAAGATTGTGGTGCTCTTGCAAAGAGGGGCAGAGGTACTTGGCTTTACTTTTTTAAAAACGACTGAAACACATAAAAAATGGGAAACCAAAATCCACTAGAGCATGCTAGAAACGCATAAAAGATCTTGATAGATTGGCCTTGATTTTTGTGTATGACCATGAAGAAAGTCTGCATCAGTTGAATATTCATACCATCCGGGTCTAGAAACTGGCTTCCTGCAGTCAATGCACCTAAAGGTTCAAGCACTTTCCCCTGTAAAAAATCAAGCCATTGTTCAGGTTTAAAAAAGACCCAATTATCCATCTCTATCTAAGAACAAACAGACAACAAGCCGTGCAATTAAGAATGTGGAAACACTCATTTCTGCATAATCATAAAAGTGAACAAAGGAAAAGAAAAAACGTGAGTAGACACACCGGAAAGAATCCTCCCGCTCCATTCCCAGCATCAACTATAATGTGGAACCCTTCCAAGGGCCGTTCTGACAAGTTCCAACATTTTCTATTGTAAATACACTGTCTCCCATTCATAAAGAAATAATGTACACACATAAAACAACTTCAGTAGTACAAAATGATGGAAACATGATATGCAGCAAGATTAAACTGAACCGAATACCTAGACCCCCAGCTCCTTTTCTAACTGCCTCCACTAAACTCAAGGAATACTGATCTATGAAATTGGCCTTCTTTGCAGACTTCTCTGAGAATACATTCGAACTATCCTCAGTAAGACTGGCATATAATTTAGCCGCTCTGGCCAAAATATCGCTTATGTCAGCTTTTCCAAGCCCTCCACTGTTAGTGAAAAATTTGAAGCCATTCCGGTTATATGGAAGGTGACTTGCTGTTCAGCCACAGACATTATATTAATTGACATGCTCCTGCTTGCTGCTCTATGTGACAAAAGGTTTAGCTTTACACTACATATGAGATGAATGTGTGTATCTCACCTGTTATCATAATTGAGCCATCAACGGGGCAGAACATGTCTTCTCTTTCTGTAATTGTGCTATAAAACATTGATGGTGTCGAAGCCAAACTGCATTTGTTGAGAGTGAAAACACCGTGAACTAAAAACTTAAGTGAACAAAACCGTTATGGAAAGTTCTCACCTATTTTCTATGGTCACACACCGAACACAGATCCATCATATGAGTTGATATTTAGAGATCTTTTTGACAGATCATGCATCAGCTTACCCATAAAGCACCACTCCCAAGCCAACTCTAGTTATTCCACGAGCAACTGCTGCCTGCATTTCAACCCACAAATTTTACACCCTCATTTGGAGGGGGGAAACAAAACTATACTTCATCATCTCATCTTCATATTACACAGAGTAAATGGTGTATGATGTTTCCTTACCAGCTTCAAAGGCAAAACATGTACATGCACAATAAGACTTATCTTTCTTCCACAACCATTACAAAACTGAAGCCATAGATTCAAACTACCAACAACATTTTGATGATAAAATGAAGTCCTGCAAGAAATGATATTGACACGTATATAGAAACATGCAATTAAGCCTGGGACATATTGGTAGCACAGTTACATACATAAATATTGAATTTCTAGATATTTAAAACTCATATATGTATTTATCTTAAACATATACATAATCATTGTTAGATTTTTTGAGTCTAGTTAAATTATTATCATTATATATATTACTTTTCGAATTTTAAACAAAGTTGTAAAAATCTTCTTGAAAGTATGAAGCGTAGTTGTAAACAAGTTTCGAACATTTCGAACCCCCATGGGAGGTTCAGTAAGCCTCTATGGCAGAAGTCCACAAGTATGGGTGGACAGAAGTCTCTTAAGATCTTTCTCAATATAGAAGCTTCAAAAAAGAAGCCTTTCCTATATAAAGTTTTTTAAAAGGAATGTTCCATAATGGTATGAAACATATTGTATGGAATAAAGGGTCTACAACAAGTTTTGAAACAACCTTGGTAGTGGTAACATTTGTAATATAGAGTGCCTCTATACCTTGCTACTCCCTTCAACTCAAACTTAGTATATCTTACGCTTCATTATACTCATCATCATTCCACTTCAAACCAACAACCTTGGTAGTTTATAGCATTATTTTAATCCATACCCTCCTACTCCCTTCAACTCAATCGTAGCGTATCTTACTCTTCATTATACCCATGATCATTCCACTTCAAACCTTACTCAATCTTCTTGCAAGTCCAAAATATTATTGAGGCCCAAGGGAGCTAAAACTTAAACAACCCGTGTATGGTTAACTTTCCTACATACATGCACAATTAGATTTCTACATTGACGCCATATTGATGTTAGTCTACTACTAATACATACAAGGTCCATACTATGCCATGACTTTAATAATTAGAGGGAGGTAGTCAATAGATTGAGAAACCTCTTTGAGCAAGTTTTCACCAAAGCTTGTAACTTTCCTGCCTACATGCAGAACTAGGCCTCTCCATTGACATCATATTGATGCTAGTTAATATTCAGAGAAAGGTAGTCAATAGAATCATAGATTGAGCAAGTTTATTTTTCACAATTTTTTTAAACAATTTTTTGTTAAGAAATGAAACTGCTCAAAATGAATGTGACATTCCCAAAACTATACAAAAGTCCATCTCTCACAATAGGTGATTTTGTGCGCCTCATTTGAAAGGCACAATGATTGGAATCTTTTAATTACACAAGCATACAGTGTACAAGCCCATGTGGTTATCACCATACAAGATGCGGAAGCTCCTAGTGCACCTAACCGACTGCATACTTACCAGTCTGGCTGCATACTAATCGGCCACAACCTTCGTTAGATGCGCCCATCATGTTTGGTTTCCCAACAATTGATGGATGTGGGACGTGTAACTAAGTTCCCAATTCTGAAACACCGAGAACTCCTGTGATTCCCATCGCATGGAGGCGAAGGCAGTCACTGCATTCCAAGAGTTGGTTGACACTTCCAAAGAAAGGAAAGAGGGGAGGAAAGCCGTGGGGAAAACATGCATATGGTCACACAACTATTCCATATTTGTTACATGCTAACTAACAGTGGAAGACTTAAGATTTGTGCAACTAATCCGTATTTGTTACATGCTAACTAACAACAATAGACCGCAATGATGCTTGACTTAATGAACTTAGATAGACATAATAGACGAAAAAGATTGCCCTAATCTACAATGCTCTGATATACATCTGAATTTAAGTTACAATGGATTTACACAGACATAAATGATAATAGACGAGAGAGATTGCCCTAATCTACTATGCACTGATATACATATGAATTTAAGTTACAAACAATGGAAAAGTAAACCCCACAGTGGGGCGCTTCCCTAACGAGCGATGATGCTAATGATGCTCGTGCTCATGGTATGTCGAGGAGCCCTAAAGTCTACCCATTGCCCACTGTCTCCGAGCACATACTACTCCAACCTGCATGACTCTCGGCCCCTTGCCCTTTAATTATAGAGTTTTTTCTTTCCCGACTAGCCCAAGATCCTCCCATATTTACCGTTTTTCACCACCTGTAGACGCTTTTTTATCTGCCCATAGGCGATGCCGCTGAGGAACAAAGGCCTAGTGGAGTTTTGAACCCAAGACCTCCTAGTCATAGACAAACACCTTCACCACTTGAGCTATCACCTCATTGGCTTAATTATAGTGTTTTATGGACTACTTGTCTGGCTTTTGGTGTTGGATGACTGCCAACCCTAAAAGTAATAATACAAATGTCTAGGTGCCCGAACAAGATACAATGGAATGGCTGAAAAGCCCCAAAAAATTCCAAGACCCAGCCACGAATACACATAAATGCCTTTCCACAATATGATATACATAATGCGCATGGTACTAAAATATATCTCTCAAAAAGTGTAGTATTATGACAAAATTTCAAAAGTCCAAGCAGCTCACCACATCACATATATTTGCTGAAATACTTAAAGGTATATGGCCTACGTAAGCTTGAGCGCTTGCCTAGTTTCAGCCATCCTTCTCACATATAAAGTGCTATAAATAATAAGGGTACAGGTAAATGATGACACGAAGGGACTCCTAGAGGGCTGGTTTTCCTCCTATTAGTTCATGCCTTATGGGAGGGAACCAAGGATTGAACCATAGCCTATAAACACACACACACACACACACTTCCCCCTCATATAAAAAAAGCATTGATTAGACTTTACAGAAATTTAAGATTTGACAGTGAAATGCTATGTGCTGCATCACCCCCCATCACCATAATCACTATCAGCATCTTGTGCCATTCGTGATCCTGATCACTACTAGGATCTTTTACACGCCCAACTTTGCGCTTCCCAACACCACCACATTTCCCTCCTTGCAGTAGTTTGACTAGTGTAGCCTCTATCAGAGCAATTGTTGTCTATTGGAGGACCCTCGCCACCAAGAATGGTGCACTATCCTGGCCTTACTTCAACCCTCTCAGGTGGTTGATTGGTTTGACAGGCATGGCCTCCAGATGGACCACTTCCCTCCCTTCCCAGTACAGCATGGATATTCTGTTTGGATCTCTTACGGCATAAGATCAACCATCTTATTTGGCTGGACGTGCTGAGGCTCTACACAAGCCGGACATGGGTGTCCCAACCAGAACACGAAGCCTCAATTTTACAAAGAGCACATTTTGAGACTTTCAGAGGACGGATTCTTTAAGAGCCCAGGGTATTTACAGAGGCACATGCAACACGCCATGGTGATAGCAATTGGACAATTCAGGGCATCTTCTCACCATCTTGGGATTGAGTCTGCAGAACCGAGGGCACCCCACGAGAGGGGGCTTGATCTATTCTGAGGGCAAGATGCCCCCAATCCCAAGCATCCCAACCTTCTACCCATCAGCTGCAGATATGGGACATTCTTTGATGACATGGAGAGTTCCTGTCCCAGGCGAGAGATTTAACTGGAGTCCTCCAATCTGTGTTGGAGGAGGATGGCATCATCACCTGACGCCTGCTATACTATCTCCCATTGACCCCACAGTGGCATATTGTATCAGCCATCTGGCTCTCACAATATTGTTGGCTAGTTTGTTTTTTCAGTTTTCTTCCATAACTCAGTATTCCCATGGAGTCATTGTACTACTTTTTGGTCTCATAGACCAGTGGGGTCTTGTGAAGACATTAATATAACTTTATTTCTTTCTGTTCCTGAATTGCCCATCTCAACTCAAAAGATGGTAAGACTTGTTAGTGTAGGGCATGGCTCTTGCACTCTAGCGCTACATGACTGGCAAACAAGCATCCGTTGCACGTATGAAACACCCTGGCCGAGTCTGGCCTCTCAGCCTATTTGTATGCACGAGGGGCTTTTTATGTCATTGTCATGCACCTCCCGCCAGTCCCACCTTTGCAGCCCAACATTATCCTTGCACAATGATCTTTTTAAAGATATCCTTGGCAAGGTGGATAACTCAATTTGTTAATAGCATTCTTTAGCAATGTGTTTCCCTGCTCATAAAGCTTGTATTCTTTGCACAGAGAGCACCAATCTGTCTATTTCCACCTT
This sequence comes from Cibotium barometz, assembly GCF_041138505.1. NCBI lineage: Eukaryota > Viridiplantae > Streptophyta > Polypodiopsida > Cyatheales > Cibotiaceae > Cibotium > Cibotium barometz. The sequence goes on along the minus strand of NC_141047.1, from coordinate 1,366,915 downwards.
AAGTATCAACAAGCAAGTGTGTTTTGCACTTGCCATCACAATGGATGGTAATAATGTATCCCTCTACCAAAATTTTAAACCCATTGTTGAAATAAAGAACGCATTATCATTTTAAAAGCACACTTTCTCATCAATCCCGTAGATCCAATAATTAGGATATAATTTGCAATCTCACAATCATATTCTTTGTATATAGTAAGATTAGCAATTTGTAAGTTGTAGGCTCTTATACAGCTTTGCATGTGCATCCCTGGCCTACACATGTGCATGTAGCCTCCCTCCAGATGCATAGGTATGCTAACCCTCTCATCAGCTTTCGTCAGAATAAGCTTTCGAGTGTAAGTCATGCGCACACCAGTTGTTATGATCTTCCCCAGGATGAAACCCTCTCATCAGCTTTCTTCAGAAAAAGCTATCGAGTGTAAGTCATGGGCACACCAGTTGTTATGATCTCCCCCAAGATGAAACCCTTTATGTCCAACAAATAGCAAGATGCAGTTCTCCTAAGATGTCAGCATATATGGTTGAGTCCCCTATTCTTTATAAAAGCGCATATTATTTTAGAACTGTGCTACACACAAGCCTACATAACTTAAAATGCAATTTTCAAAAAATAGCCACATTATCTTGAAATTACTGGATCACCAAAAAAAACATTGTTTTGACCTGCAACATCTCTGCAGATATACGTGAATCATGGCCAACTGATATCCTTAACTTTTTTGATGTATCAACTTTTTTTCTCTCCACCAACCAATCTGCAAATGCTGCAGCAATTGCTTCAGCTACTCCTGCAGTAAGATTAATGGGCTCTCCCTCTACCCCAGCAACTGCAACTCCCCTGATGTCACTGTAATCAAGTAATCAAGCAGCTATGTCAATTATTGTGATTGATTTGTTTCGGAAACACATCATCATCAACCTAAGTGCCACTACATGAAGCTTGAACAAACAGAGAGTTAAGGGAAAACCTTGCACCACCTTTAGAACGCCGTGAGAAAGTCAAGATGTTAAAACAAACAGAAAGTATTCCCCCAAAGTATAATTCCAAGCAAAACAAGGCAGGGTCATAAATGCAGACACTTCACCAACACCTTGAAAGTGATGTTAAAAACAGCACCAAGGTTTAAAATATTCACTGATCAAAAGCTACCATCTAGCTGAAACACTTCCATAACCTTCCCTCAGCCACCATTGCCTATGCATTCACTAACTTGCTTAGTTATGGGAAATGAGGAAAGGAAAACGAAACCGACACTTCTAAGGGGGCTGAACTTGGAAACGCACGTGAGCAAGGATGACACAAGCAAGGGGGGTTTGTGGTTGAGAACCAGGTCAAATGGCATACTCAGGAGAAAATGTTATATGCAGTTATTCACACATTGAAAATTTAAAGACATTACTTGTGTATCGAAATTTGTTGTTTTGACCACCCATGAGTCGATCAAGTATTTTTGTGATAAGACCTAAGCTGACGGGGAAGAAGGCACAGTGGGCAAGTTGATGTACGATTTTGACATGGAGATTCGGTATCGAAAGGGTAGCTTGAATAGGGTTGCAAATGCATTGAGTCGCATTAAGGAGGTAAATCGTTTTGAGTTTCACGGAGATTCAAGCTCACCTTTATGATTCCCTAACAGGGCTATGTGAGACCAATAGATATTGTGGTCGGTTTTGGTAGTAGGTCCAGACAGGGAACTCCATTATTACACACTAGAGCTCAAGGATCATTCCACCTATCAAGATGGCTGGAGATCAGTATCTTATTCGGAACGGATTGTTGTTCCAAAATGATAGGGTTTGCATACCAGATAGTGCTAAGATTAGGAGGAGAATCTTTTATGACTGTCACGACACTCCTACAGCATGTCATCCGGAGGTACAACAAACCTCTGATTTGGTAAAACATATGTTTTATTGGCCCAAGATGAGGGGAGAACAGGGTATCACCCATGAAGAGGATTTCCTTGGAAGTTCAGATGCGGGTTATGAGCCTTACAAAGTCGTCGACGATGTGGGAGCATATTAACAAGCTGCAGGCTCTTCGGCAGGACGTTCTCCAAGCTGGGAAGGAGATATCATCACTGGACATGGCCATAACGTTGCTGTCGCATTTGCCCTCTCAGTACTCAGCATTTAACTCGTCTTTGATTACCAGTGGCAGGCTCAGCACCATCACGTGGGAGGAGCTTGTGCCCATGGTATTGGACCAAGAGGAACGATTCATGAACCCTCCTCAGGGTGGAGGTTCGGAGGCCTTAATTGGCCAACGGTCAAAAGGCTGTAACACGTGCAAAGAGAAGGCTTCATCGGAGAAATCTTTTGAGAAGAAGTCCAACGCTGACCGTGAGAAACTAAAGGCAGAGAGGACCTATAATGATTGTGGTGAGAAAGGCCACTATTGGAGGCAGTGTCCCAAGCGGAAGACCGAGAAGGGTGAAGATTCCTCAGCAGCAATCATGAAGACTCTGGCTTTTGTGCACCTAGAGGTGATGGACACCAATGTTTCATTTTCTTCAGGCAAGGAGGAGGTTGGAGGACTCTCCGCAATGGATACTCGGGAGTAGAATCTAGACAGTGGTGCTTCCAGGCACATGACTCCTTCCCGTTCAGATTTACAGGATCTTTGTAGGTATTCTAGTCACATTCTTACTTGCCAGTTGATGGTAGCAGTTGGCAGGAACTTTCCAGTACTGATGGTGGTGGTTCTTGTGTTCGTCAGTCAAAAGGAAACTGAACCGGTATCTTAAGCTCTGATGTTTCGTAGTATTTGGGACACAGAAATTCCTGTAGATAAGGATGTTCTTTCCACAAGGACCTCTTGGAAAGCTAGGCAGGTGGCAATTGATTACTTGCAGAAGAAGGTGGATTCTCCAAGCTTAGTGGTTCCGGATTCAGAGGGGGTGGTTGACAGGTTTCACAAGGCCTTGCGTGGTCTTCAACACGTTTCCAGGACTTGGCTTTCCACCGTAACAGGTGTTGATCCTTGTGAGCAGTGTGATGTCTCTTTGACTCAGAAGCAGAATGATCCATTGATTTGGTTGATGGATACCGGATTGGACGGGAGCTTCCTGATGAGGCAGTTGAGCTCATGGTTGCAGATGACTCTTTGGGAGGTAGGATTGCGTATCTTGTGGTTTCTGCAGCATGCGAAGGATCGTGGACTCTTTTACACGTGAGGGGGATTGATAGATGGAGTCCGACTCCACGGTTGGAGTGACTCAGATCGGGGAGGAGATCCAAACACGAGGAGATCTACTTCAGGCCTAGGAGCAGTTTTATGGAGCAGTAAGAGGCAGTCATCTTTTGCCTTGTCGTCGACAGAGGTAGAGTATCGGGCTACTTGTGATGCTGCTTGTGAGGTGGTGAGGTTGCAGAGGTTGCAAGGCAGGATTGGGCTTCCACTGGAGGAACCCACGATCATCCAGAGGCACTTTGTTTGTGAACAGATCGTTGCTGATGACATCTTGCTAGAGTTTTGTTCGATGGAGGACAGTACGGTGGACCTATTCACGGAGTCGCTATCTCACGATTTGCTCAGGCAGCACCCCAGCTCCCTGTGGTTGGTTTCAGGGCCAGGAGTTGAGAGGGGGTGTTAGAAGTCATCTCCTGTCTTTATCTAGACGCCATGGCCTTTGTTGTGGGTGTGCCTGCCCTTGTAGGTGTTGTTCTCATTTTTCCTCACTACCCGTATTTTTCCCCCATTTTTCTGTGGCTTGGGTGGCAGCCCTAAGGTGGCAGGATGTCTTTATCTTGGCCGACTGTACCTGCAGTACCCGACTTCAGTTCTAGTGTTGGCCGACTGTGGTATAGGTTGTGGACACCCTAATGTTGCTGGCCGACTGTTCATTTCTGGCCGACTGGGTGTCTTTATGCTGGTCGTGGAGATGTAGGTCCTGTCGGCTGCCCTACAGCAGGCCGACTACTGTTTGGGGGCCATATAAAATGGCCCCACAGCCCCTTGCCACATTGTATCATTATTCCAGGATCTTGTGTATATATAGTAGAGTTCTACGCCTCTCTCCATTGCTGTCTATTTTCTGCACTTGCTCTTGTGTTTCCAGATTTTGTCATCATCTCCACTGCGTATTATTCTAACACCATCAATGGTACATCCGCCCAACTATGTCTCACAATAACCCAAGCTCTCACTTATATAGTAATAACTACGTCGTAAAAAGCTAACTTGCTATAAAAGGTACTTAAACTTGATTTATCAATCCAAGAACCGTATGTGCCTGCTAATCCCTAATCCCAGGGACCCCCTAACCCTACTAGATTAGATCCCAAATCCGTAGATTAGTATCCAAGTACATAACAAGTAAGTGTCCGTATACATAACAAGTAAGGGCTCCTAAATTGGCACAACAGCTTGTTAAGCAGCTTTTCACGTTATATGGTTTACCTTGTGACATGGTGAATGATAGGGACTCGAAGTTTACTAGACACTTCTGGCAGCTAGTCTTCCAGAAATTGGAGACCAAGCTAGGTTTCAATTCCTTTAATCATCCTCGTCCGAAGACGAGACGAAGAGGGTGAATCAAGTTTTGGAGGATATGCTTCATGCATATATCTCCAAGAGACCGTCAGACTAGGAGAGGTACATCCTTATTGTTAAGTTTGCCCATAATAGCACTTAGCATGCGGCCACTGGTTACAACCCGTTCATGCTAATGTACAGATACCAACCTAGATCTACTAGCTATGGGACTTGAGAATATTTTGAATTATGCAGCTCGGGATTTCTTGGTAGATATGCAGGAGATTGTAACTATTTGGCTCTCTTAGCTCTATTCACATGATGGAACCCATGCTCGGACATTGGACAGGTAGATGAAAGCATGGGAACACCGACCATGAAGTTGGCACAAAGAAAAGCACCAATTTTGGTCAAAAAACTAGGAAAAGCAAAAAGTAAAACTAAGTTGACTGCAGGGACACCATTGGCAAGAGGAGACTGAGCCGAACCAAAAAGCTAAAAGCCGCTTTGTCAAAAAGTAGCTCTAGGGGCAAAAAGCAAGGCCCTCAAGCCAGAAAAGCAAAACTAAAGAACTTTGATTAAAGTTGAGTAATATTTTATTATTAAAAGTCAAAAAGACAGAAGCAGAATGAAAAAGTGAAAAGCAAAAGATTAGCCCGCTTTTGGCGAAAAGCAAGGCAATCATCATCAACAAGGGTGTGGAGATTATCTAGAACGTGGAGGACTTTATCATCATCATCATCTTCATTGTAAGTGCCCCTTGTACATTGCTACAATGGTACAATGTGAGGAGATCCAAGTGGGTCCTGGACATCTATGATTGTATAGTGGCTCTCCACATCCAATGCCTATGGAGGGGCACTCATGTATCTCTCGAGGATCTCTTGGTTCTGAAGTTGTGAGGTGGAGCATCTCCTCGGACTAGGGTCTCAGCAATCTAGCTCACTGCACCTGTACCACTCTGTCTAGAGAGACGCCATTTTCAAGCTCCCCACATTGGTCTATGAATCTTGTTTTTAAAAATCCTAAACAATCCAAACTCCATAACGGTAAAATGCTAGTTCTGCAATGCCAACAACATCAATCACCTGCCATTTTGCAACTTTTTGAAGTCCATGCTCTCAGTAATTGAGGGATTGCCTGTTGAAACAGTGGCTGGTAAAAGATAGACAAATCAATCAATAAGATTAAAAAAATGAAATGAATGCTGCAAAAGAATATTCATCAAAGGGATCAACAGATAACAAAATAAAATTTGTCACGAATGAGACCACTCCCCCCTTCCTAGATATCAAGCGTTTCGTCAAGCATGGAGGGGTTGGAAGAAAGTTGTGTATGTTACGGTGATCTGGTTTTTGCCTATCAATGAGTAAATGAAAATTAAAGAGAAAAGGGAGAGAGTTCTTTGGGGGGGAGGGGGCGTAGCAGTACAGACCACTGCAAGTCAATCGTGTGGGATTGCTTAAGCTGCAAAGCTGCATCTGGAGGTTGGCTTGCCTCACAAGGGCGGGCCTGCCAGTGCAGGAGGAGCTCATGATCCTCAGCAACCCCTTCTGTTGTGAGCTCCGGCCTTTTGTTGATACAAGAGAGCAAATCCCTTGCGGCCGGGTCCCCTCCTCAGCTTCCCCCCTACTCTGAGTGGAGGGACCTGCCGGAGATGATGAGAATTGGCACACTTGCCACAAACAAGCTGCACCACATTCCCACCGTTGTTTCGAGTTAGTGAAGTTTCTAAGATCCATCCAAAAGAAAACCCATTAGGTTTTTTCGACATCAGAGCATAGCAAAACCCCGTTTGAATTTGACATTACAGAGTATCATCGGATGCTAAGGTGAAAAACTTATGGTGGGTCGATCTTACCAGCCATGAAGACGACGATCTCCGTAGAAGCGCTACTGCCCCTTTGACGCTTATAAAATTATCACGTGTACGCAACTAAGGCTGATTACACACCAAGAGCCTCTCGACCCATGGCTGACTTGGTGTAAAAACGTTTCACTATGTTCTGTATGCCTATTCACTCTATAGGTACATCTCTTCTCTGTATTATCTTAAGGAAGAGTTTCACAAAAATGCCACGTGCCAAGAATTTGGAGGGGAGGAGGAGGTTTGGGTAGAATTTGATGTTGAAAGCCTCAAAAGATGTGCGAAGCACGAGTTCCCAACTAATTAGTGCCCGTATGAATAAGCTAAGGTTCAAAACGAAGGTTTGAACCTTAGCCTTGCTCTCTCACCAAGTCTTACGCCTCACACCTGAGCAGTTATGCCAAGCTCAACACATCCAAAACACACACGACACTGGTCAGTTCTGCCCTAGTGTGAACGAGTAGAGCACCACCCTCTTGCGCAAGCGCGGAGAAGAGCAGGTTCTAGTTGCTAGACGGACTGCTCCATGCTCAATAGGCAGAGCAGCTGCTAGATGGAGTGCTCCAATGACAACACTCGCTTCAGCACGACACATCCTACTCCAGCGGGCGAGCCCAACAACCACGCGAGAGAGAGCTTGGCAAACTTGGGTGGGGGGGGGCCGCGGGGGGGGGGGGGGGGGAAAGAGAGCATCACACCCTAGCACCCGCTACGGCAAAGAGAGAGAGAGAGAGAGAGAGAGAAAGAGAGAGAGAGAGAGAGAGAGAGAGAGCAAGCCCCATGCCAGAAAACTCGTGAAGAGACAAAGAGAGAGACATGTGAAAAGAGAATAGCTAGAAAAGTCTACCTTCGAATGCATGAAAAGGTTAGAAAAAAAAGCTTCTAAAATGGTATCCGATCTGGGTTCCTTTTCTTTAAGTTGCATGAAAGATTGAAGAGCTTTACTTAAGATGGTTGCAAATGTAGTAGTAACCAAGGAGTTCACAAGGACCCTATTGCAATATGAAGATATAAGGGGAGTGGTGTGGGATGTGTCTATGAGAAGAGTATTGGAACATGGCAATCTCTACTATTTTTATAACTTTAAAAGGAATTAAAAAATACTTTTTTCAGCATTAGAATTCTACTTTAAGCATAAGAATAACTATTTTAAGCACAATTGTTATTATTTTAATGTCTCGATCAAACACTCTTTCACTCACTCTCTCTCTCATAGAAACGTTGAGATCTCACACCAATTGCTCCATCTCTCTAAAAAAACAATGCCATGGAAGAAGCAAAAAACAAAGCCATTGACATAATATGAGTGAACAACAATAATGTCTAAAACCAATATATTTCAGGCATTACAAGCTACTGAAATACACTGGAAGAAGGAAGGTGGTATGGGGTAGGGAGCTCTACCAAATGGAGCAAGTTCGGGTGGAAAAAGTGGCCTTGCAAGATTAGGCCGTGGTGCCCATGAGGGAACTGCAAAAGAACCTACGGGGGATGTAGGTGGCATTACATGTCGACATTAGGGCTCCATTATTGGAACACTACGTGGCCACCATGACAAAGCACTAGACTCTGTTGGGCTCATGGGGTACTGGGAGGACTTGAGGATAGAGTGCCCCCACATCCATCTGCTCCTCCCACTGAGCAATCTCACTAATCTCACCCCTAAAAAAATGGTTACCCAAATCATTGTGCACAATGGCAAGTGGTTGTCTCGTAGGCATGAACTAAGGCACACCTCGTCGCTCTCCACGTCGATGCAATGCATGCAGTGTCTTGCATGCTCTAGCCATGCAGTGTCTTGCATGCTCTAGCCATGGTCCCAGTACCAACAAAGCAATGTAGGACTGTATCCCCGCAATTGGTGAATGTCTCTAGTAACCACCTGCCATAGCACAAGCTCACAATCAGCATATGTACAAATGGATGACAATGTTTAACACAATGACTATATAACGATTTCACTACTCGAATCATGCTTTAATTACCTTGCGAAAGGCTCGCTACGCTCAACAATATATAGGATGGGATTCTCGTCTACATCCAATTGGTATGGGGAGGTTTCCTCTTGCGCTTTCGGCTCCAAGAGGATGTCGTCGCCCACCTCAAAACCTGAACAATCTACAGCTACCTTGCCTCCCTGCCTGTCATACTTTGGACAACTGGACGTACTCTCACTGGGGTGCGTGAAGATAGCCATTACCAAAGTAGAGACCTACGTGCACACACTAGTAAGTACGTTAGGGAGGGAAATCATTGAGTTTCACTTTGACAAAAACCAAAGAATCATGCACTCACCTCTTCTGGCCATCTTCTGACATGACATACAAATATCGCGGGACGCGCAAGAACAAAGTCCTTCGTAATGTGAAGTTCCAAGTTCCTACCTCTTGCATAGCAATCCCCAGGTGCTCCGCACATAGAGTGCACACCATAGTGCCATTGGCCTATAAGAACTCTACAACAAGCACAAAAGCCGACTCCACAAGTACCTCCCTAAAAACATTCCATCGAGGAACCACAAAATCGCCCTTGTGGAGACAGATCTGTAGGAAAATCAGCCCACACCTAGCACATGCCTCCAAGGCTATCGAAGGCATCCATGCTTCCCCACCTCGTAAGAGATCCCATGAATCGTTGTTGCAATACTGTAAGATTCCTGGAATAACAAAGCATGTAAGGGGAGAGCAAACGCTATAATGACGATGAATGGAGAGAGTCACTAGCACACCTGAGAGATCGTACCTGTGTTTTTCATTTTTCCAAAAACGCGAGACGGAGGTGCTCAATGTTGGAGCTCAAAACTAAGTGCAAGGGGTCCACCACAACGGGATGGTAGTCTTCATTTACACAACACTAAATACATGTTATGTGTGCGCTGATGAATAAATGATCTAATGAATGTTCAAACATGTTAAGTTCACTTATTAGATCCCAAGAGATCTTCCTCATCATCTTTTAAACTCTCCAACCCCTGCTCTTGGGTCTCACCATGCGAAGGGGTCACCTTCTCTTCTCCCTATGCATGGGACTACTGCTTATCTTCATGATGCTCATCATCCTTGGAATGGATGTCCTCAGATTCCTTATCAAAGTCATCTCCTTCCCACTGTGGCCCCCGTGACCTTTTTTGGGATGATGGAGGCTCCTTCATTGCGGATTTCTTACCCTTTTTCTTATCGGGGTCCAATTGTTGCTTGGTGGTAGGTTTCTTGCCTTTTCTGGCTATTACATTCAACCAACATTAGAACTTTAAATTCTCAAAAAACAAGCTTCATACTTTATATAGATTAAATACACAAGGAAACGTACTTTGAAACTGCTCTCTCTCCTCTAGAGGAAACTCCTCCCCTGGGTAGTCTAACCACCATGGGCAAAGTATCCATGTGTCCTTGCCCCGAAGCTTGTTGATCCACTCTTCGAGGTATAATCATGTCTCCTCTACCTAATACAGCACCCATGTGTTTGAAGGGTGCTCGGGAGTGTAGACCCGATCACGTACACTACTTCTCCACCAACCTAATACACAAACATTACAGAAGTCTAAGAAACCAATACAAGAGGCGTGAAAACTTCTCCACCATGCAAGGCGGGAAAAAAAAAGAGTTGTGGTACTTTATACCTATACAAGAGGCGTCGTGTTATACACGGCAAGTGTGGTTGCTGGTTAGGATTCAAGGTGGCACGCATTTTTCCTTTCCACCTAACAAATGCCTTCTCAAAATGAGACTTTTTGTAAGATTTTAGGACATCCATGGTACCTACTCCAGAGTCTATTGTGGCTCTCTCGTGTATGCCGGCTCTACAGGTGAGCCCACCTCCAGCTTCGCGTACAATTTTAGTGTGTACTCAGTCAATTGGAACCAGTATACATGATGATGGATCCAGATAAAGAAAGCTCTGTCGGATGGCAAAATCAGTGCATCCCTCATAGCGAACTCGCCACCCACCAGCCAATATGTCAAGCAGCCTACATTTCCCGCATTGTAAATTAGGTTTCTACTTACTTTTATAAAAAAATGTAATGCCTCAAGAGAGCTTGATATCTTACTTTTCATTTGAAACACGTGCTCGAGCAATCTCTACTAGCTTCGGAGTAGTGAATTTGCTAGCCTTTCCACCCCAGCCTTGGTATGAGATCACTTAAAAAAAAAACTCTTTCCCACAGTCAGCGTTGATAATTTGTGCCAGCTCATGTCCCATCTCCTTTAGGGCATCCCTATAGTTCTTGTCGAGCATTTCTACATTCATCATCTATTCTCTACTCCCTCGCTCAGGCAAGCCACTGATCTTGGCTTGGAACGTGGCATCAAAGTTTGACTGTAATACATTTATATTTATTTAAGAAACATACTTCGAAAGCAAAACATTAAGAAACGTACTGCAATGCGCACACACCTTGAAAACTAATTGTGACAAGAGTGTCATGGGAAGCTTCAACCACTTGGATCAGTTGGGTCCCTGATGAGTAAGCGCTTTTTGGGTCCATGCACAATCAGCGTCACTAAACTTTGACAACAATGATTGTGGATCGGGAGACCCATACGCTGCATCGTAAATATATCATGTGCCATTATGTTCGACACATGAATGGTAGTGACCCTGAAAAATTTGCATGCATTTTAAACAAGGCAAATGATAAAATACACAATGTTTGTTCATTTCATATACAAAAAAACATTGTATAATGCACTTACTTGATCATGCACTTACATTGTATAATGCACTTACTTGTTGATCATGCATAGCACCAACAAGAACTCTGCCTCCTCTTCCTCAAAAGAACCGAACCACTTTGCAATTCACCTTGGGAATCCTCTCTTTTCCGACTCGATTAGTATTCACCCATTCTCGCCAAGCTTTGAGTCGATGGTTGTCATCCCAAACAACAAACATCTTCCCAACCATGTGTTGCCATCCTTCGGTCTCCTTTAATGTTGTGTCAAAATCACCTAATAATGATAGGTTGTAGTCCACTGCACTTTAACGGTCGAATGGAACAGGTGCTTTGCCTGGGAATCCCTCTAAGACAATGAATGCTGCCATTGTTTGGTATTTTCTCTCCTTGATGCTTATGATCAACCCCTTGATAGAATCCTCGTTCGTGCGGATTGCTGGGTTTGCAAAGGAGGTGACAAAGTGGCACTCAAGGAGGGCGGTTTTGGTTATCGACCAAGTGGTCTTCCACCCAATTCGTAGAGATGTGTCAATCAACCACTTGGCTGAAACCCTCTTTCACAAACTCCTTTTCTTCTACAATCGTGGCACTACTGTTGGCCACATGATTGTCGACGGGTGTTGAAGAGCCAACTCCCATAGTCAACTACAATTGTGAGGTGTTTGTTACCTCGCTTGATGTGGCCACTTGTGATATGACCACATCTTGTGAGAGAGCAATCTTATCTTATGATCCAGTGAACCCCTTCGATTGCAAACGAGTGCGTGGAGGCTTTTTGTCTTAAATATACATCCATATTTAAGAATAGTTCTTAAATTAGTCTTTAATCATTAAGATGTGATGTAATTCTTTTAATTATTGTTAATTATTGATTCAAATAACATGTGATGCACTATCTCTTAAATTTTAAAAATTATTATGCCATTTATACTAATCAAAAGACGTTTACCTCAAGAATTTGGATGATTGAGAACTCTTTGGCAAGTGAGGACCACTTGAGCTTGAGAGCGTTGAGCTTGAAAGCATTGAGATCGCTATCACTTGAGTTGATCTTGAAGGCACTTGAGGACAGGCATTGAGGGTGCTTGAGGGCTTTGAGAGGGCTAGAGAGGTTGAGCTTGAGAGGTGGAGAGGATTGAAAGGGTCAGATGAGAGAGAGAGAGAGCTAACATTGGGGGCTCTTTTGTGAGCCCTCAACGTTGGCTGTGTAATAGCTTTTAAAGCCATTGCATAGCCATGTGGCCTATGTGGCTAGCCACCACGTGCTTGGTAGGCCACGGTTGCATTGTAATGCTCGAGCTCGGACATTACACGTGGCAGCACCATGTGAACTATGGTGAGCCACATGCTCACCACGTGAACTAGACAATCCACGTGGCGTGCCACGTACAACCACGTGTGTCACCAACGTGTGTCACCGATGGTGACACACGTAGCTGTGAATTACACATGGTGCCAATTAGTAGGCACCATGTGTAATTCACGAGGTGCTCACGTGGAGTGCGTTGTGTATGTGGCGCCATGTGCGCTCCGCACCACACGTGGCAGCCACACGTAATTCCCACACTCGGGCATTATACGTGATAGCCACGCATGGCATGTGCCACGTGGCCTGCATGCCACCTGCCACTTGGCGTGGTCGGTGGCATGTAGGTGGCCTGTGGTATACATGCCAACATGTCCTGCATTCCATAGGCCGCGCTGGAGGAGGGCCCACAAAAGCCCTCCTCCCAAGTGCCCCTTCTCCCAAGCGCCCCCTCTCCTATCGCCTCCTCTCCTATCAACCCCTCTCCTATCCCTCCCTATCTATCCTCCCTTATCCCTGCATGCTATATTTACGCCCCACGTCTCTTGCAACCCAAGCATCTCCTCCTATCCCTGCAATCTATCAAGGCCAAAACCCTCCTTATTCTCCATTAGTGTGTAGACGCCTGCTTCTCTTCCATCAACACGCTTTTGTTTTTTTCTACGCGTTATGGCCACGCCATCATTAGAGGAGCTTACCATGGAGTGTATCATCTTGCAATGATACATGGCGCTTGATGAGATGTACAAGAAGGACTCCAACAATCTAGACATGTACCAAGCTAGAGATATTCCATAGAGTTTATTATGGGAATTGAAGCAAGCAAAGGAGAACGACCTTACAATGATAGATATGTTCGAGCTCATAATATCAGTGCAATTGCTTACTGGAGGACATACAGAGTCATCAACAATGAGAACGAGCAACTAATTAGGAATTCAGTCCAATCGGTGGTTGCACGTCATAGAGCCTAATGAGTGTGTTTCCTAAGTATTGAGCATAGTAATAATGCTGGCACTACATCATAATGCCAACTTCTTTGATGTAGTAATAATGCTGACACTACCTCATAGTGCCAACTTCTTTAATGTATTTGTCAAGTTTTTTATAGCTTAATGATGATTATGTTTTTTGATGTTCATCTTGTAAACCATGATGAAGGAGAGAGATGTATGGATGCTAATTTTCGGGATATATATATATATATATATATATATATATATATATATATATATATGATTTTTTAAAACTATTTATTAAAAAAATTAAAAATATAATTAAATTATAACGATCAAATAAAAAATAGCCAACTTTTTTAAGGGTGTTAATTACCATTCAATACTTGTGTACTCCATTGTGCCATTCTTTTTTGTTCTTGTGTACTTTATTTTTGCTCCTCTTTACAATGAGTTGTACAATCACATTTCCATCTTCTAAGAAAAAGCTAAGTTTCAACAATGGACGGGTTCTGGTGAGTGCAAAGTTTTTACATGAGCAAGTAGCTCCCCCCCACTCATTTTATGGATTGCAAGCCATAGTAAATATTGGGTCCCAAGAGTTGCATATCCCTCTAATCATGAGGGGGAGGAGTTCTACATACTTAAGGACTCTCTTTCAGCGGCAATAGTTGATTCTTCATTGTACTCAAACCCACAACCAATAGCCATCTTAGACAGCCCGCCCATAGGTCTTCTAACTTGGAAGAATGTCATAGATTTATGCATTCCCTTTCAAGATAACAACAAAACTGATCCATCACGCTCATCCAGTGTTGCAAGAGGATAGGGTAAGAGCATTTTAGAATACCTTTTCAGCATGAAGAAGGGAAACACATTAACAAAGATTTTGTTGAATGTCAAAGAGGTTATCAAGGCTGTGGAGATTCCTAGACAATATAATGGTGATATTGCATTTGAGTTCCCACCGACCATGGGAACACGCTCAGGAATAGACTCCATGAAGCATAAGTATGATCCCCACTGGTGGTGAAAGCCACAAACCTCTAACATTGCCTTCCCTAGAGTATGTTGGAGAAGCCATTGCCTAGGTAGTTTGAAGTGTGTTAATGAACTTTACCCGCGTTTAAAGAACTACAAGGTGTCAAATACATCACATTTTACTGGAAGCATGCTAAAGGCACAAACCATTGGAGATAAGTGCAGCAATGCGTATGGGAATCTCCTTTGCCATTACTGCTAAGTTCCAGCAATGTGCATTGCTACATGTAATTACTACATCTATTAAGTGATTCCCTCCGACGAGACGATGATACACATGGGCACCCATTAACATAATGTACGTGCAGGAACATCAAAGACACTACCTGACAGGACAAGGTAAATGGTGTCCAGGGTGCTAGGGGTGGATTGCAATGCTAGGGCAAGGAAGGTACAAATGTGTGTGGCAAAAGAAATCTTAATGGTAGCACTAGTGCAAGAAGGTGGTTCCTCACATTAACATAATGTACGTGCAGCACATCAAAGGCACTAACTGACAGGACAAGGCAAAGGGTGTCCAAGGTGCTAGGGGTGGATTGTGATGCCAGAGCAAGGAAGGTACAAATGTGTGTAGTAAAAGAAATCGTAATGGCAGCACTAGTGCAAGAACGTGGTTCCTTGCATTTTATTGGGGAACAAGAGTTTATCAACATTGTACAAGAGATGGGACCACTAGTGAAAGACAACTGGTAGGCTAATTGTTATATTCTCGTAACACCACTACGGGCGTTACCACAAGAGGGGACGGCCTCTGGCTCACTACCCAGCCATAGAGGAAGAATGAGGATTGCCCCTCATCCCCCAGGCTATATAGTGTGTGGCATGCCGTCCACACTAGCCTGGCTGCCCATGGCTCCGCATGGGTGTCCTCTCCCACTGAACCCCCGATGGCCATGTCCTCGGCGCTCCGACCGAGGCGTTGACACTAAAGCCCCATCTGGCCATCCGGTCTGCCGCCGTCGGTCCACAGGCGTTATAGCCTACGTAACATTACCCCCCCTTAAGAAGAGTTTTTGTCCTCGAAAACAAACTGGGGAAACCTCTTGGAAATTGCACTACGATGTTTCCAAGTAGCTGCCTCCTCATCCCTGTCTGTCCATTTAACAAGTACCTCCTGGTACACTTTATGTCGGGTTTGTCTGTCATGATACTCTAGAATCTTTTCAGGTTCATGTGGTATCTTTGGTGGCTCTATCAAGTCCACCAAAATCTCTAGAGAAACTGCGTTCTCTAACCCGTGAACTGATTTCTTCAGTTTACCGACATGGAGGACAAGATGGACTTGAGAACTCTCCGGTAACTCAAGTTTATATGCTATGTCCCCAATCTTCTTAAGGATTTTAAAAGGACCACAATATCTCGGAGAAAGTTTATCACACTTTCCCGTTTTCATGGTTTCTGACCGCGCAAGAACCTTAAGGAATACAAAGTCACCTTCTACAAAGGTCACCTTTCTACGTCCTTTATCTGCATAAGTTTTAGCGCGATCTTGAGCGCTACGAATGCTGTCACATGCGGCTCTAAGCATATCATTCATATCTTCAAGGAAATCCTTGACAGATTGAATCTTCTCCTTTTCTAGGCCTACAGCCATCGGAGATCTCGGCTGGAATCCATACATTAACATGAATAGTGTAAATCCAATCGTTTCGCTGAGTGTTTGGAGCTGTTATAGGCAAACTCTAATAAGGGCAAGTATTCTTCCCAATTAGATTGCTTCTTACTAACATAAGAATGCAACATATCCTCTAGAATTTGGTTAACTCTTTCAGTTTGACCATCAGACTCCGGATGATCTGCCGTACTCATACTCACAGTAGTATCCAACTTTTTGAAGATTTCCCTCTAAAAATGACTGTTGAACTTTCTATCTCTATCCGACACTATATCTGCGGGCAGGCCATATAGCTTGTAGAGATGTTCAATAAAGAGTTTTGCCAACTCTGGCATTTTAACAGTTTTCTTCGTGGCGATAAACTTTGCCATTTTAGTTAACCTGTCCACTACCACCCACACCGAGTCATTCCCTCGACTCATCTTGGGTAAACCGATAAATGAAATCCATGGAAATGCTTTCCCATTTCCCTTGAGGAATCTCCAGCGGATGGAGTAGTCCTCCAACCTTAAGACGTTCGTGTTTATTGACCTGGCACTTACTGCATTTTAGCACATAAGTCTAGACGTCCTTAAACAAACTAGGCCAATAAAACTGTCTTTTTACTAGTGCATAGGTCTTCTGAATCTCGGATGACCTGCACTTGGACTATCACGACTTTCTTTAAGAATTTGGGCCCGAAAGTCACCAATAGTTGGTACACATACTCTACCCTTGTAGAGTAAGTACCTGTCGTCAATGGAGTAATTAGCATATTTCTCCCCCCGATGAAGTTTATCACTCCCCTTTGAAGCCGTGGCAGTCATCAAAGGTGATGAAGGGCCTACGTCAGAGCTCTCCAGCTCCAAACTATACCCAGAAGACACGGCTAGTCTCTCCGGACTAGCAATCCGTGCCAACGAGGGAGGTGGTCGAGTCTGTGAAGAAGTGCATACGCGTACAACGTGCCAGACCTATGTATAAGATGGATCGTGCTCACATAAACCACGTAGTGACTCCAAGAAATCATTCTTGAAGACTGTGAAACTAAGTTCATTAATCAGGGGCATGCGACTAAGTGCATCTGCCACCACGTTATACTTACCTTTCTGGTAATGTATCTGAAGGTCAAACTCCTGTAGAATCTCCTCCCACCGAGCTTTTCTACCCTTCAGTTTATTTTGACTTGAAAGCCATTTCAGACTTTCATGGTTCATCCAGACCTCAAAAGAAGCACCATATAAATAGTGTCTCCACTTTTTCAGTGCATGAACTATTGCTAGTAACTCTCGCTTGTAAGCCGAGTAGTTACGCTGCGCACGATCTAACTTTTTACTCTCAAATGCAATTGGGCGTCCCCTTTGCATAAGTACGGCCCCAATGGCCTCATTACTAGCGTCTGTTTCCAAAACAAACGGCTCATTTGGATCGACAATAGTCAAAACAAGTGCAATTGCTACGGTCACCTTGAGCTTATCAAAGCTCTTCTGTTGGGCTTCCCCCCAACTAATGTTTTTAGTTTTTGACCGTAACTGGTCAGTCAACGGGACTGCGATCTTCGCGTAGTCTTTCACATACTGTCGGTAGAACCCCGACATGCCAAGAAAAATTTGTAGTTCCTCGAGATTCTTCGACGTTGGCCATTTACGAATAGCCTCTACTTTTTCTGGCTCCATCCGCGTACCATCGGCGGATATAATATAGCCAAGGTAGTGAATTTCTGTTTCAAAAAATTCACATTTGCTCTTCTTTGCAAACAGTTTGTGCTCTCGCAACAACTCGAACACTAGACGCAAAT
Organism: Cibotium barometz; assembly: GCF_041138505.1. Classification (NCBI taxonomy): domain Eukaryota; kingdom Viridiplantae; phylum Streptophyta; class Polypodiopsida; order Cyatheales; family Cibotiaceae; genus Cibotium; species Cibotium barometz. The sequence continues at coordinate 1,349,198 of NC_141047.1, read as the reverse complement.
GCTCTGTGTTTTACTGTACACAAGAATATCATCTAGGAAAACTACTACGAATTTTCCCAGATATGGACGTAAAATGCTGTCCATCATCAGCGTCATAAACGTTGCTGGAGCATTGGTTAGCCCAAATGGCATAACCAAAAACTTAAAATGCCCGAAACGAGTCCTAAATGCTGTCTTCGCAACATCTTCTTTCTGCTTTAATTCTAACCTGATGATACCCTGATCTCAGGTCTACTTTTGTAAAGTATCTCGATCCATAGAGTTGATCAAACAACTCATCCATGCGTGGCATCAGATACTTGTTCTTAATCGTTATCTGATTAAGAGCCCTATAGTCTATGCACATCGGCATAGATCAGTCTTTTTTCTTTACCAAAAGAATAGGCGATGCCCACGGACCTGAACTAGGCCGAATGAAGCCTTTGTTCAAATATTCTGTCAATTGTTTTTCTATCTCCTGTGCCTCGGAGTGGCTTAATCTATAAGCAAGTTTGCTTATAGATTTTGATCCTGGCATAACTTCGATGCCATGGTCTACTTCTCTAGATGGTGGTAAGCCATCTGGCAAATCATCAGGAAAAACATCTTGAAATTCCTCTAATAAATTCATTAAAGTATCTACATATTTTTCTTTAATGTCTCTTTTGCCTTGGATTTTTTCTTGTTTGAATCGCATGCATGCCAAACAAGGTTTTCAAATAGTGGGTCTCGTCCAAGGCTATTTTGTTTTCCTTGTTTGTCAACGCAAACATCATTTACAGTTTCATCTACGGAAACAGAATTTAAAAGAGGGTAACAAGCATATACCTCTGCTATCTGGTCTCTGTGGACCGTTGTGCACAGCTCTAATACCAGTGTTAGATTCTCGTAACACCACTACGGGCGTTACCACAAGAGGGGACAGCCTCTGGCTCACCACCCAGCCATAGAGGAAGAATGAGGATTGCTCCTCATCCCCCAGGCTATATAGTGTGTGGCTTGCCGTCCACACTAGCCTGGCCGCCCATGGCTCCGCATGGGCGTCCTCTCCCACTGAACCCCGGATGGCCACGTCCTCGGCGCTCCGACCGAGGCGTTGATGCTAAAGCCCCATCTGGCCATCCGGTCTGCCGTCGATCACAGACGTTACAGCAGCCTACGTGTGACACTAATCTAGTTGGGCAATTAGGTTTGTGTAAAAGAGTTATTAATTATAATATTTGAACAATTTGATTTTTAGGTTTCGGAGATCAATCACTGCAACTTAACAAGGGCCTTCAAAGGAGAGCTTTGGCTTGGATGCACTTCTGAAGCTGAAGCGAGAGTGCACTTACGACTTCTTCCACACAGAAGTAGGTTCCCAGGTCAAGGGTCCTCAGGTGAGAAGTGCTATGTTTTCAAGCTGTCCACCATTGGATCCGCTTCAGGGTTGGATATGGTGAATCGAATGCGACGAACTGGCTCTAGCGACCTGCGACGTGTGGTTTCATGCAGCATGTAGGGTCCTCATGATTGTGACATGTGAAATGAAAGAGGAGGATATGGAGGCCCAATGTTTGTTATGGGAATGCATTAATGAAGTGATGGTCAACCATGGTTGTGAAAGGATAGATTTCTATGGTTTCATGGCAGACCGACTAACTGGAATGCCATTTGACATGTGTTCAATGGGGAAAAAACAATGTCTTGAAATATAGGGAGAGGTCTTGCTTATTTGATTAGGAGCAGAGCACGGTTGCCCACACAACAAAGTATGCGTGTGTTACGCTCAAGGAGAGTACAAAGCATGCGTGTGTTATGCTCAAGGAGAGTACAAAGCAGTGTGCGAGAAGTGGCGCATGTCTCCTATAAGTGAAGCTGCATCAATGGAGGCTAGATTGATACATCAATGGTGGCCCAATGGTGATGTGATGGATAGGAATTTGTCAACAATGGACTCTTGGTTGAGCTGGTAAGAGATACGCATAGCACATTGGGGTTCACTCATGACAATGATAGAGAGAAGTAATGATGGTCCAAATACCCTAAGAACAAACCTAACAGAAAGCAATCATGGAAGTTGGCTGGCAGGGGAAGGATATAGGCGCAAGATTTCTCTTTACAATGCATTTACTCTATTGATATAGCGAATGCAATTTCGCAAAGCACAAAGGCAGTTTGTTACACTCAAGGCAAGCACATAGGGAGAGGCCCAAGCTTGGAGAAACTAAAAGAATAGTGCTCTACAAGCACAGTCCAAGTGGTCCAAACAGTTAATCAGGAAATTGAAAGAACACCCATGTATAGGGCACCTACCCCTCTCACCGGTGAGACAAAGAACGTGCACGTTACAAGAGATCGTCAAGGGTGTTAATTGATATCGATGATGAGGACATGCTGCATCAACCAGAGTACAAAACACATTGTAAGAGACCGTTAAGTATGCTGGGGATGCCACAAAAGATCAATTTCAAAGAACATGATACAAGCAGTACTCCAGAAAGAACATTAGAAGTCACAGAGGGCAATGACATTAAGCACAAGGTGAATCAAACAATGTGGGCAATCCAAAGAACATGCATTGGCAGCAAGGTCACATAAAACGAAACGCCTCGTGGGGGTAAGAGGTGTGGGCAACACATAGTCAGATCTGCTAAGGGTGTGTCTGCACCTTTCTTTGAAGGCTAAGGGTGTGCCTGCACCTTTCTTTGAAGGCTATCACAAGCACCCTAATGGTCTCATTAGGCAATGGATGTGGTTCTGCCCTGACCACGTGCTTCATTTCTATATTGTGGACAACAACATAGACCCAAAGCCCAATCCACCACCCAAGATATGGCTAGTTGCTATAAGAAAAAACCTCACAGACGAGGAGGTATATTCATTGTGGAAAGGTGGATACTAGGTAGAGAGCAAGAATGTAGAAGGTGTTATGCCCACCCCATCGTGTAGTGGTGGGGCTTCAAGCTTCTTACAACTGCAACCTTAAAAGATTTGCCATATGGGTCCACTAATAACATAGAGGCTGGTGGCTTAAGCATGCGAAATGGCATAAGAGTCAAGTACCACATGTTGATATCAGAGGAAGCAGCCAAAAAAACAAAGTCCACTTTGAAAATGAAAGCTAGGTGGTAGAAGAAGTGTAGAGAGAGTTTTCAACATTGATACATATTGTCCATAGAAGATAAAGAATAGCGTGGCAAAAGTGCACATGATTGAGGATGACAGGAATAACGATTCTTCACTATTTTGACTACTATAAGGAAAGGGTAAATCTCATTGCCTTTTGAAAATGAAAAGAACCATTACATGATTTCATTTTGAAAAGAACTTTGAGATTGCTAAACCTCGAGTATGTACCCTCATACTATAAGGTTAAAGCTGCTTTCACTAGCACAAAGTATAATTGTTCAAGAGAATTGAAAGGCTTATTTATATCCATATCAACACCTATGAGGATAAGAGAGATTTCCTTATAGCACTGTTTTAGGGGGGCAAATATCAGTTTAAGTATGCCTTGTAGGGGGTAGATGTCATTTTAAGTATCCCTTGGAGACATCAATACAATCATCAGATTGAGTATGACACACATACTATGTGGATTTCCAAGGATGGTAAAGGGTCAAATGAAAGGAGAGCTTATCCCTTTACTTAGCCATAGACATGCTAAGAGAGCTTTACGTAAGGGGAGAAAACTTAACAAGATCACAAGCTACACCTACTAGTCCCTTTCACCAAGCATCCCTTTCTAAATTCAAGGATTTCTTCCTAGAGGAGTTACCATCTTGAATTCCACACTCTAGACCCAAAGACCGTAAGATTGAGGTTCTCCTAGAGGTAGTAAGACCCCACAAGGCACCTTATAGAGTCAACCTTGTTAAGCAAAAGTAAATGCAATGCCATAGACAAACTCTTAGAAAGAGGGTTGATTAGACCTAGCAGCTTACCTTATGGTGCACCAATACTTTTGGTCAATAAGAAAAATGGAACTTATCGTATGTGTGTTGACTATAGAGTCCTAAACAAGGTTACAATAAAGAGTAGATACCATGTCTTTAGAGTTGATGACTTTTTGGAGAATTTGAGAGGGGCTAAGGTACTTAGCAAGATTGACCTTAAGTCTAGCTATCATTAAGTGAGAAAAGTTGAAGAGGATATCTATAAGACTACATTTAGGAATCAGCCTAGTCATTATGAGTTTTTGGTTATGCCCTTTAGCCTAACCAATGCTCCTATGACTTTTAGCCATATGACGAACCAGATATTCCTTAAATATGACATACTAGTCTTCAACAAGAGTATTGAATAACATGAGAAACATTTGGAGCTAGTACTCTCACTCTTGAAAGAAAACCAACTCTATCTTAACCCAAGAGAAGAGAAGTTCTTTCAAGATAAAATCGAGTAGTTGGCCCACACTGTTTCAGCCGAGGGTATTCAAGTTGATCCAAAGAAGATCAAGAGCATTGTTACTTAGCCTACATGACATGACTTACGATTATTTTTTGGATTGTGTAGCTATTATAGGAAGCTCATCAAGAACTTTGCATTCACCACACATCCGTTGTGACTGAGCTCCTAAACAAAGTTCCACTAGATCGATAGACATGATAGATCCTTTCAAACTTTGAAAGAAGCTCTTACTCATTCAACAATGTTACAAATACCTGATTTCACTAGACCATTATTTTTGTAGATGTGACTATTGTTATCCTTCATGGGATTGGGGTAGTGCTCATGTAAGACGGACATCCCTTGTAGCTGATGAGAGTTACAAGTTAAAACCAATAGAGAGAAACTATAGTGCATGTGACAAGGATTGACATATTGTGGTACGTGCTCTTAGAATTTGGAAACACTACTTTATGGGATTCGAATTCCTTTATTAAACACTTGTTTTCTCAACCTTTTATTTCATAAAGGCATATCAAATGGACATCTTTGTATAGAGTTTTTAGCCAGTAATACCATCTTGGCAAAGAAAACATAGTGGCTAATACTCTAAGTAAAAGACCAAGCAATCATATCTCAGCCATAAAGAGTTCACCCTTTTAGGCCATTAAGGAATCTTATGGGCAAGATCTAGATTTTTCAATATTTGGGCCACAATGAAAGATAACAACTACATTATTAATTGTGATGACTACTCATATAATGAAGGACATCTTTTCTTTCGGAATAGGTTATGCATCACACAACCATTTAGATAGATTGTGATGGAGGAGATGCATCAACCTTCGTAAAGATCAAGCATGTCAATAAGGTTGCTTTCCGCCTTGCATTGCATGATCATTGGAGGATTCACAATGCACACTACATGCTATGGTTAAAAAATTATATTGACTTGTAATGAAAAAGGTTGTAGCTAACTTTGTTGCTAGAGTGCATGACTAGTCAAAAAATTAAAAGCCAGAAGGGTAAGATTCAAGGCATGTTAATGCCATTACCCATACCAATTGAGCCATGGAAATAGATATCAATGTACTACATTACTAACTTTCCTACTATTGTGCGCCTACTATTGTGCGAGTCATGATGATATGACTTGGACTACAATGGTATGCTTTAGTAAACAAGCCTGCTTTATTCCATGCAAAAAGACATTAACTCATATCACAACAACCTACACACTTGTTCATAAAATATATATTTGTGTATCATGGTTTACCTGAGGACATTGTGTTTCATTACGAGTCAAAGTTTTGTAATCATTTTTGGACTACACTCTTTGAGAACTTAAGCACTAAGATAAACTTCATGACATATTCCATTGAGAGTCAAATGACAAATGGAAATTACTAATAGTATGATTATAACTAACTTAGATCTTATGTATCATCCCAACCTAAACTTTGGGACAAATTGTTGGTGTTCAACTGGCAGCAAGATGGCCAGCTGTTGATTAGGACGGATCTGACAATTCTTGGATGTTGAATACGTAGGATTATTAGTGAGATAGTGTGATGTGACAACAAATGCACACACATAGAAGTTCATTGAGATGGATTATTGAAAGAGACTATGTGATGTAGTGGAAAAAAATAACACAATTAAAGCTGATGTAATAGGAATGTAGTATTATCTATAAGACAAGGTAACAAGAGAATTGCTATACATTATTGTATCATAATGCACTGTAGTAAGAGTGAGTGAGTATCCACATCTCTTTGTTAATTAAATTACTCACTGGTTAGCTCTCTAGTCATGTATCAAAGTTTGCATAAAGCTTATATATATGCGCCACTTATTAGTTACATTCAAGATCCTAATAGATTCATGACTACAAGGTATTGTATAAGGTAGTGGGTACCAATAGGTGGCATTATGGAGTTGGCCATATCACTAGACTAGCAATGCTGGAATCTATTAAGGGGTGGGCAACTACCTTCATAAGGTCAGCATGACGATAGGTGGATCCCATAGAGTGCATCTACTGTGGGGGCTGAGATTGTGTAAACACACTCTTTCTTTCATTATCTAATGCAGATGTTAGTTTCTTGATATTTTCATTAGCCTCCTCGAGCAGATCTATGTGCATTTTCATTCAACTGCTTTCTATGTGCATTTTCATTCACTAATTGCATTTTCATTCAACTACTGCTTTCTAATTGCATTTTCATTCAACTGCTTTCTAATTGCATTTTCATTCAACTGCTTTCTAATTGCATAATCCTTGTTCAGAGTCATTATGTGACATGTATGCTCTTCTACTTTTGTGCATCTACTACATTGCTAGCCTCTATTGCTCTTTAGACTCTTTCCTTAATAGCAGTGAGACTGATGCTATCACTCTCCCACAACTTCTTTGTGGGATAATGTTTGGCAACTACCTTGGCTTGTCTTCCACATGCTTCTTAAGGTTTTCTAAATCTACAGATAACCCAACAGCTTCCTTGGCCTTAACTTCCATAGTCTACTACATTTATTGCACCTTTTGCTGCAACTCATGATTCTCGTTCTTTAGTGCTTGGAACTCTTGTAGCTTCTAGACTGTTATTGTCTTTGTTTTGCCCTCTTTTACTGGCTTTCTACCTTTCTTTCTTTTACTGGCTTTCTACCTTTCTTTCTTTTTGCTTTTTCACTTGCGAATGATTTTGCACCCTACAGCTTGTCCCACTTTTTTCTATAGTTGAATATTCCTAGCCGTTTTACTTATCCACTTGTTTGAATGCTTTCTGATGTTCTCCTTGGAGGCTGTCATATTCCTCTTTAGATCTTTGCATTCAGCTTGTGTTCTAATGTTCTACTTGGAGGCTGTCATATTCTTGCTTTAACTCATTACATTCGGCTTAGAGTGCATCATTTTTGTAATTTCCATTGCTACTCTATTACTCAAATATGATCCTCTATTACTCAAATATGATCTCGCATTTGTGATGGAGTTATATTATTAAGTGATCATACTGATTGGAGCATTATTTCTTTTTCTTTATCTTCCTCTGCAATATAGATTTGCATGTGGCAATTGCTCTTTTGGTTTTTTCTTTTTCTACCTCAAGGCTCTTATGTAGATCTTAGATTTATGCTTGAACCTCTTGTAGTCATCAGATATTTTGCTCCTTTTACTCATTTGTTGTTCACTGCTTGATGGCTATTCATCTAAATTCTTAAACTCTTCGAATCCTTTGTCATGTCCATCTTTGTCCTATTATGGTGGCATAGAAATGGCTTACATGTGGGAGGAGGTAGAACCATGAAGTCCTTGCTTAGCTTCATATTCTCAGCATGCTTGCTATATCTTTGTGATTTCTTGTTCCCACACGACTGCATCATCTCCACACGCAACTACACTGCACCGATTCCTTCGCCTCTTGAATCTGTAGTTTGCCCATGTGGTGAACAATTCTCTTTTGTCTTTGTTTCTAGTTCCATATTTCGGATCATTTTTGTGGCATGGTGGTTAGCTTTTTTTATTGCTCTGTTTGCATATGCTACCATCGGCATTTTAGCTTCTCTTAGATGTTGGTGGAGCTCATTATATTAATGTCTTTAAGTTCACAAATTGTAGCCTCCTCTAGCTCATTCTCCTTATGGAGATGTTCTTTTGCTTCTCTTTTTTCTAGTTCATTTCCTTTGTTCTTCAATTGTAAAAAGAACTCCTTTCTTTGAGTTATTGGATCAGTAACCTTTGCTTCTGCTTCTTCTGCTTTTCTCTAAGCAGTTGTACCTACTCCCAAGTTGTGGACAAACAAACTTCTTTTTTTTTGGCACTCTCAAAGTGTTCCAAAATTGTATTTATGAATGTTTGCAGTGCACACAACACAGCCTAGGATGTTTCTTCAGGGTTGTTAGGATGCTAATACACATGTTGTTGTAATGCTAATGTTGATGTTAGATTTTAAAGAGGTAGTGGTTGCGCTTGAGCTGCTAATGTTGCATTTCCCATTTGCATACATATGTGGGCATGCTCCACTTTACATAGGTAGAGTGCAGATTCACAACTCGCTCCTCTCATTCCTACTACTTTTTAGGTCGAAGAACCTGCTATATATAGGAGATGTGTTCCAATATCCGCCATCATGTGAGTGTTATGTTGTTTTTCTCTTGTTGCAACTTGGTCCTCTTTGGTTTGTGTGTGACTATGTCCACCCAAATAACCTTTTTCTAGTAGAGGGGTTGAGATTTGGAGATGGATAGTTGGGCTTCTAATAACATTGTTGCTAAGAGACTGATCCTCTCTCTGCTTGGGCTTTTGATGATAGCTTTTGTTGCTTTTATCTCTTAGACTCCTCCTGAGATTCACTTGCTCTCTCCTTGCAAGAAGGCTACATCATGTGCTTGCTATCTCCTCTTTTTCCTCTTTAGTAGACTCCTCTAGGCTTCTTAGTTAAGCAACCTCCTTTTCAGATGTTCGTCCATCTTAGAATGTCCTCCCAATGAAGCTATCTTTTGGCTTGAGTCACCATGTTCCTTAAGACTATTGTTGCCCAATTAACTTTCTACCCCATTTTATTGCCTTTGACAAATTGTAATTTGATTTTCTCATGTTGATGTTTTTACTAGCAAGCATACCCTATCTAGGTAGAACCTCATCTACTTTTAGAATGCTTGGCTTTTTGCTTTGGATTGCTACATGTCTTTTGCTCATATGGCACTTTTATGCATGTCCTCTTCCAGTGTTAGTAGTTATTCTAGTCAGTGCAACACAGATTGATTTAGGAAAAGCCACTCATGCACTGCCACTCTCATGCTTGGCACAAGGAACTCCATGGGCATGACTCCTTTTAAACCAAACACCAATTTCAATGGTGTCTGCCCAATTCCTGTTCTGAATGCCCATACTCCAGATTGTAGCTTCTGATCCCAATCTATGCAATTTTTAATGATAATCTTCTTAAAGATTTTCAGCAATACGTGATTGATGTGCTCTACCTTGCACTTTTGATAGTAGATTGATGATATTTTATGTATAACCAAGTATTTGACTGTGAGTTTAGCGAGTATTACATCATCGAGGAATGTCCTCCTTGGTCAATAACAAGCTCTACCTGACATCCAAACCTTGTCATGATGTTTTCATCTAGAAACTTTGCCATTGAATTAGACGAGTTATCCCTGAGGACCTTTGCCTCTACCCACTTGGTGAAGTAGTCCATTTGCCTGTTGAGTTATAGGGAAAACTTTGCCAATAAAATCTAACCCCCAATTCATGAATTCTTCAAGTGGTAGAATCAGATTATGTGGCATTTTGTTTTTGCTATAATTGATTGTCAAGCCTTTGATACACATCACACTGCTTGACAAAATCCTAAGTGTCCTTCAACATAGTTGGCCACTATAAGTCGGCTTGCATTATTTTCTTACCTATAATGTCACCTCCAAAGTGACCACCACTTATGTCCCAATGTGCTTTTATCAGGATGGTTTTCTACTCATGAATTAAGCAAACATTTGAAAAGTTTTTTGTAAATGTGTGCTTGATTGATCAGCTCTATTGATGTAAACATTTCACTTTTTAGTGTCAATTTCTTACGATTATCCCTCACCCACTGTCCAATCTAAATAGAAATTTTGTCTCACTGTATGCTTACATTCAAACTCTCACAAGAGTAAAACATAATTTTGTTCCTTTTAGTAAGTAGTGCATGAACTTGTTGGCTAAGTATATCATTCCAAGGGCTTCCCCCTTTCAATTATGTTATACTTGCATTATGCCTTGGAGAGAATTTTTCTTTCATAAATAATCAGCCTTCCTATAACTTTCGCATTAATACATTACCTATCTCCACATCGGGTGCATCTACAAATACATAAAATGGTTTATTCTAGTGTGAGGTATTCACCTAAATGAGCATTCTCCTTGCGTGAGAGAGGAAGAAGAGAAAAGAAAAGAGAAGATACAAGGGTCAATTTGGGAACATGCACTAAGCCAACCCTAAGTGGGTTAACTCCTTGATGTGATGCTGCTAGGGGCCCACTCCACCACCACTTGTGTCACCCAAGTGGGGCTTTCCTTAAGCTAGGTAGAGAGCAATGAGATATGGAAAGTTCAACTCCTATATTGATGCCTTCACGTGTACAAGAGGGAGAGAGACAAAGGAGAGGAAAAAGAAGAGGGGAATAAGGAAGAATCATCTACAAGCACACACTCATAATCAAGCAAGCAAGCATGCATCAGCACACAAGATCACCACCATAGCCATAAGAGATCGAAGACCCAATTGTGACAATGGGATTGTATATCCTTTTCATATTTCGTAAGTTACTTATATACATGACCTCTTTTTTATAATGGCTGGCCACCCATTAACAATTTCGAGCCCAAAACTAATTCTCTAGCTCTATGTACATCTAGACTTTGTTGCTCATGGTCGGCATTACACATGTCGTAAGCTCGATCATCCTATATCTTTTTACATGAAGTGCTTAGTGTAGTTTTGAATAAAAATAAATAACATGAAGTTTAACCATGCTTTGAGTAATGTTAACCATTGTGGTTAACATACCCCATCCCTAATTCAGGCCCTTCTTTGGAACTAGCAAGAAAGCTTAGTGGCAGTAGTAGGGGGACGAGGTGCGAACGAAATTGCGATGGAAAACTTGTAGCTTGTCTAGAAGGTTGTCTCCATCATGTCGTCAAAGTTTTGGAGGCCCTAAGAAGGCATCCACCATATGCGCTTATAGAAGCCAAATAGTTGCTTGAGTGTGGGGCCTTTATTGATGTTAAAGGAAAGACCTTGGAATCCTTCATCATAGTGGTGTTAAGTAGGGAATTGTGCCAATAGAGTGATGATCAGATGGAAGAAGCGAATGGTGGTGATGATGGGGGGTTGAGCACCTGCTCATACTTAGCATTGAACATGGTCATCCAGGTGATCATGCCTTCTTCTCGGTAGGGACTATCAAAAGTGGGGGGGCTGAACCAAGGGTAGTTAAATTGAAGCTTCGGGTTTTGCTGTTGTTCATTGGCGGAACAAGTCCTAGGCCCAGTGCCAGTGAATGGGGAGATATGTTGGGTTGATGTGGAGGTGGAATGGGGCCTTACAATATACGGCCGAGATGTGAGGCCTGAAGAGAAAGGGGCACCGCTAAACAGACTGTTTGCCCATAAGATTGAACGTGATGGGTCGAGCGGCTAGGTTGAGCTGCATGTAGCCTCCACATTGTCGGTTTGGGTGTTGTCTTTTCCAGGTAGCATCCTACTTGGTGTCAATGTAAAGTCGAAGGACATGAATGTTCATTCGGACAGTGACCTTTGTCAATGGTGCTTGTTGGAGTTGGTGGTGGCCGAGAAGGATTTGGATGGCCTATTCAAATTCTGTGCCATCCAGAGGGTCACACCAGTGGAGGATTGTTATACGCACATTATGTATGTATATACTAGGAGGCTAACCCACATTAGGCTTGTGAGCATGGGAGCATGGGAATAAGCTCTAGTGGAGCATGGGTTAGGACTAACCTTAAGGGTTAAGGTTAGGGTCAGGCATCCACCAAGGGTCACACATGGGAGATAGAGAGTCAAGAGTCACTTGAGGGCCCTCCTATATAATAGGGGCATGGGGCACACTCAAGGGGAGGCTTAGGCTATGGTCTCTTGATGTTATCTTGAGGCTAGGTTATGTTATGTTCTCTTATGTAGAGGATCATAGCTCACCCACCATTTCACACTATAGCTACATGCTACTGGATTGGAGCTTTACCTCTTGATGGTATGGGACATCAAGGTAAAGGTATGATATACTTCATTGTAATTCATGTGTGTATCCCTTGGGCTCAAGGGTGGTCGGGTGGATGAGTTTATGCCTGATTCATGCATGTTTATGCATAACAATCATCTAGAGAGATCTTAGGGTAATAACAGTGATATCAGAGCAATCTCTAGTTAATTGTTGTTAATTTTTCTTTCTTATTGTAAATTTTGGTATTTTTTAAAGTAAAATTTAATATCTACTAAATAAAAATATTATTTTATTAATTTGTGTTGATGATTTGCATGTGGATTGTTGATATGGCAGTTGGAAAGTGTGTTTACTACTATTCAATGAACGAATCGACGTTGCGGGGGAATTCCGTGAGTTTAATGCTATTTTTTCTTATTTTTATGGTTTAAAATAAGCATTAATAGAAATTTTTTACCAAAATACCACATATTTTATCGTGGATATTTTTGGTAGAATGGATTCCCTAAATTTTTATAATTTTTAGGATTTTTTCCTAATTTTTAGAAATATTTTGAGCATTTTTATGGTTAAAAATGCATTTTTAATGCATTTTGCGGGTTTTCCCGCGGGTATGTTTTCGATCTTTTACCGATTTTTTGTTGTGTGGGGCAGTCAATTGATGCATTGGGTTCTCTCCCGTGCACGTAAAGTTCTTCTCTTCCCCAAAATCCAGAGATTCTTTCTATTTGTCTCTCTCGCGTTGTGAATGCCACTTGTTGCTAGGCATAGTTTGATTAAGCTTAATCATAATTAATTTATAATTATGATTAGAAAATATTTAATTAAAAGCTAATTAAAATCTTTAATCAACCTCCTCTCTCTATTAACAGAGCAGGAGGGGGTGGAGAAGAAGGGATGGAATGGAGAAGAAGGAGAGGAGAGAGGACTCCTCTCTCAGTTTTTCGAAAACGCGCATAGGGGGGCTGCGCTGCCGTCAGGCGAAATTCGCCCCCCCCCCTCCCCCTTTATTTTTTTTTGAGCTTTAATACAAAGCCTAAGAAAAGCTTTATTTTTAGCTTTTAAAAATATATTAAAAAATAGTTTTTTTAATTTTGTTTTAAAAAAAGCTTTTCAAAGCCTTAAAAAAAGCTTTAAAAAGGGGGAGAAAATATGAAATTCCATAATAACAAAATCTCTGAAAATTTTTGATTTTTTTTTCTTGGAATCTCTTGGCTTTTCGCATTCCCGGGAAACCTTTTGGCTTTCCGAATTCTAGAAAATCTTTTGACCTATCGGATTCCAAAAACTTTAGACCTTTCACATTTTGATTTTTTTTTTGGTCTTTTCATTTTCTCGAAATTGTTGGCTTTCCGTGTTCCGAGAAAACCATTGGAATTCTGAAACTTTTTGACCATTCATATTTTAATGCCTTCGGGGTAAATTAAATTTTTTAAAAAATTCTTAAAAATTAGTGAAAAATTAGATAAAGGTCATTTTAAATTTATGGAAAATGTGGAGTTGGTGATTGGCATGTGGTGTGTCCATTCGGGCGCCCGTTACCATTCAAATTCCTTTAAATATATATTTTTTGACACAAAAATTTAAAAAAATCCATAAAAATTATAAATTTTCATTGGATTTGAGAATTGTCGTGTGGAATTGGAAATTTTGTGAACGATGGGATTCTCAAAAAAAAATTAGGAATTTTTTAGAAATTATTTTTAGAAAACCTAGAATTTGATATTTTTAAAATATCAATGGTATTTTGGCAAAAATAAATTGCTAAATTTTTTTTGAAAAAATATAGGTTTGGAATGCCATAAGATAGGTTTGGTGGAATTCAAAATCATCGTATTTTGAGGCCCTATAAAATTAGTGAAAATTAGGAAAAAATCATGATAATTATTTTTCTTGAGAATTTAATATTTTTGAGGGTTATTTAATATTGAAGTACGTTTTCTCGTGCTGACATTAGATTGATGTGGGTTATTCCTATATTATTAATACGATTGTACCTCGTATTAGTAGTTATTTCTATTTGGATTAATCCTAAACGATGTTTTCATGATTTTTTACCACCATTGTTTAGCCATTCTTTTTGGACATGTTCCTTAATTTCTTTTTATGGCTATAATGTACGTTCAAAGTGTGTTTCACCTTTGACACGTTTCCATGATAATTTATTTTGCGCTTATTTAAGTGTGGTCTACGCTTAATTTCCTAAGCCTAAGACAAATTCTATCTGGGTTAGTTGATCTATTTGTTTTGGTGGATTTTATTGGATGTTTTCCAAGTTTTATATGGACTCATCAGGTTTTGCCTGGATCACTTGTGTCTAGGGGTTTTTCATTGAGTGTTACACACATGTGTTTCACTTGCTTGCTTTGGAGTTTTACTTGAACAACAACACGTTCATATACTCCGGATTAATGAGTTGGCCACCAATTTTAATTCTTCTTTTGGCATGATTAATGTCCATTAGATGGTATGCATCGATAACTATGGTTTTCATGGATTCGAGAAGCTTTTATGCTTTTATCCATGGTTTTACAAGGATCTTTTGATCTTTTGGATAATTTTATGTGCTTTAAGTGTAGAATTTGCCTTTATTTTTTGCACGTAATTTTGGAGTATATTTCTTGTACTCTTGTATATATTCCAACTCGGATACCTAGTTGTTTATGTATCTAGGTGAGTTATTTTTCTACCCCAACTTTATTGTGTTTATTGGGTAGTTATAATTAGAAAGGTGCCAATAATTTAAATTCTTTTCTAATGATGTAGTCGGAAAGAGTTATTTCTTGATGTAGTCTCAGGTATATAGAGATAGGTTTTAATATGTGAAATTTTGGGATAAGGCCATCTTATTCCTTTTATACAAGATTTTATTCATATTTCCTAGACGGCATACTAGGGAGTTTCAAATTAATAAGGTATGTATGGGTGGTATCATGGTGGTATGGGATGCTAGCGATTCCTCGCATATATTATCTTATGGGATAATTTGGGCTCAAGATTGTTGCTTTACTTACATCACTTAGCATGTTGACCTCAACATTCAAAGACAATCTCATTTTCTAAATTCACTAGAAGTTATAGTGTGGGCATTCTCTAGATAAACTTCTTTTATCTATAGCGTGCATGTTTTGAGACGAGTCTAATCTCATCGGTATTTTTATTTGTTGAAATCTCTTTCGTTAGAGTTCAATAAGTTTATCTTGTTGTGTTCAAATGAAGGAAATTTGGATTTTTTCTTTGTTGCCATTTTTTTTCTCTAGTTCCGTACTTTAGGTGATTTATACAATCAACCCAATGGTCGGATGGACATATGTGACTCATCGAGACGTTAATGACTCTCTATGTTGATATGGGTAACTCGGGGACACCGATAATTCCATGAGCAGATGTGGGTACATTGGGCCACCGATGGATATCTATTTCCTGCTATTATAATGCCATGTTTTCCTACTTTATTCCGAATGGTTTACAAAACAAGGAAACTATTTTGAGTATGAATTCCTCTGATCATCAGTAGTCTGATGGACAAACAGAGCGTATGAATTAGATTATAGAGGATATGCTTCATGTATATGTCTATGGAAAAGCATCAAATTAGAAAAAATATCTTCCAATGATGGAATTTGCCTATAACAATTTTAAACATACGGCTATTGTTTTTAGTCCATTCATGCTTATGTATGGGTATCAACCCAGGGCACCTATTGATGTCGGTCTTAAGGACATCGAGCTTGATGCATGGAGGGATTTCTTGCGTGATATGCAAGAAATGGTGATCGAAGCTCGGGTTTCTATTAGGAGTGCTCAAGATAGGGCACGGTTCTATGTTGATAGAGGATGCTCAATTTGGTCTTTTGAACCAAGAGTGTTGGTTTATTTAAAAGTTTCTAAAGATTTTCAAACTTTGTCAAAAGGAAAATGCTCGAATTTATCTCCTAGATATTGTGGTCCATTTCAATTTATACATCAGATTGGCACGGTTGCGTATGAACTTAAACTACCTCCACAAAGTCCATAATTGGATATTGATCCACTTAATGGTTATTCTATCATATGATATTAGAGTTCATCTAGTCTTTTATATCAATAGATTGAAAGGGAAACTGGGAGGTGAGAATAACATAGTTACTCCTCAAGAACTCGTTGAAGTCGAAGAATTATCCTATGTTCCACATGAACCTGATAAGGTACTTGAATTCAGGGAAAGGAAACTTTGTAGTTGACTAATCCACGAGGTTAAAATTAGGTGGAAAGATAGGAAAATAGAGGATTCGACTTGGGAGTTGGTTGAGATTGTTCATTGTAGTTCTCCTTCTTTTCATTGCAAGAGTGCAATGTTTTGAGAGAGGGAAAGTATGTTATATACACATTATGTGTGTATATACTAGGAGGCTAACCCACATTAGGCTTGTGAGCATGGGAGCATGGGAACAAGCTCTAGTAGAGCATGGGTTAGGATTAACCTTAAGGGTTAAGGTTAGGGTCAGGCATCCAAGGGTCACACATGGGAGATGGAGAGTCAAGAGTCACTTGAGGGCCCTCCTATATAATAGGGGCACGGGGCTTGGAGAATAATATACCATTGGAGGCCCTTTGTCGTCTGATAGGTGGGTTAGCATGTACCCCTTGTGGTACCCAGGGTAAATTCCTTATGGTGTACTGCTGATATACACGTGGACCGAGCTGATGTGAAGGGCGTGGGTAGACCCTTTCCCTTTGGTGAGACATTTTTGGACCTTGGGATGATGGACCTGGCCCTATGGTCTTTGGGCCCTATACTAATCAGCTATACCCAAAACAGGCATAGCTCTCTAGACTGGTGGTTAAGTTTGGGTTTGTTGGCTTTCACTTTGCCCTATTTCTGCTCTAGGATTTAGAGACAAAGTGGGCTTGCTTTCTTGGGGTTGGTCCGTGCCTCTCACCTTGGGTTGTGGTTCGTCCGACTGTATATTTCCCAGGATAAAATTACGGAGCCTCAAAGCAAGGCTTCTCTGCGAATGTGTGGGAGAGATAGGAGCTTGCTCTTGGACAGATGGTCTATCCATGCACTGAAGTTCAGGCTCTTTTGTCTTGAGATCAGGAGCTCCTCGTCCTGTGTTGGGGTGGTCTTTGTTTTCGCTGGTACTGTAGACAAGCACCTTTTGACTCCACACAATATTGACCGATGGGTTCAACCTCATAAGCGAGGGAGCTTTAGGAGAGTTTACTTTATTGTGAAAAGAGGTTTATTTCACACCAATCTACCCGATCTTAGGTGTATGAAAATATGGAACTACTATGTAGCATAACCCCTCTGTGAAGGTATATTTTTTTGGTACGGTCGTACGCTTTGAAATGGAATGGGCATACGCTTTGAAAATGGAAAGGGAATGGACTTTCGCTTTCAAATGGGGAAGAAATGGGTGTGCGCTTTGTAAATGAAAAGGGAACGGCCGTTCGCTTTCCAGGGAACTCGCACATACGTTCGCTCGTGAAATGAAAGAAGGAACGGGTGGATGCTTCAAAATCTTATAAAGGAATGGGTATTCCAAGTTGGGTCCAGAATGGAACGGGCATGGCGAATATGCCTCGGACGTTCGCTTCCGGAAGGGTACGGGCGTGCGCTTTTGAAATGAGGGAAGGAACGGGCGTTCGCTTCTAAAGGCAGAATGGAATGGGCATTCGCTTTTAGAATCAGGAGACAAAGGGAAGGGCACGGTCGCAGCATGTTCGGAACGGTCGTGGCACTTGCAATTGAGCTATGGAACGGGCGTGGCACGTTCGGAATGACCGTGGCACTATCAGATCTAGGAATTTTTTAAGATTTATCTAGGAATTTAAGATTGCAGGTATGGAAATTCAATCACACCCATTTGATTAAATGTAGTTAAATGCACTTAATGCTTAATTTAATGCAAATATTCCCATTTTAATGTAATAGCCACATTTAGCAAGAAAATCTTACTTGATTTAGTCAGTTGGCTGAGGAAGGGAACGGACGTGGCAAAGATGGAACATGTGTAACTTGTAAAGCCAACAGACGCTCGCTTCTCAAAATCACCTAGCAGAATGCAGTTTGCCTAGTTTTTTTTCCTCAATCTCCTGCTGATTCAGGTGTTCTCCCACTAGTTTTTTGCGTTTTTGTTTCAATAGAGAGCTGGAGCTAATCTTTAGCTATCTATTAGTGGCTACAATGCATAATTAAAATTAACAATTTGAGATTAAATTGTTGATTAAACTAAGATGCAAACTTAAGGAAAAAAGAACAGAAAATCAAAGTTTTGCATGAATGTTAAGGGCAATGTGAGAGCACGTACTTACTCCTCCCGCGCTCGGTGAAGACTTGAATGCTCTAATGCTCGATTAACCTCCAATGCTCCGGGTAATCATCACTCATCAACAACAAAATCAAGCAACCAACCAGTGGATTTGCACTCTAACTAGGCTAATCAAAGACACTAGCAATTGAATAGAGTGGACCCTAAGCCAAATACATTCCTCGGTAGCGGCACCAAAGATGTTAAGGAACACAAGAAGAGGTGGAGTGAGCCCCTAGCGGCTTGGAGTTAACCCTCTTAGGGTTGGCCAAGTGCAGCTCTCTAGACTCGACCCTTACATGCATCTCTCTTCTCTTCTTTTCCTTCCTTGTGTGGAAGGTAGCATGTTTTCCTTAACACTAGCTATAGCCAAAGTTGGTGCAGTGGAGGTATGATAGGTGGGGGAGCGAAGCCTAGAGGGTAGCATCCTATCTCAGTGGACCGTGCCATACCGTTGGGCCAGTGTGCACTTCGTAAGGATCCGTATGGTATCCGGGATACACCCCTTGAGGTTGGTAGTTACTATACATGGGTGTCGTGTGTTGGCTGGGGTAGATTCTTTCCCCTTGGTAGGAGGTTTTAGGGCCTTGGTGAGCTGGTTCTTGACCTCGGCTTAGCACCTGTTGAAGTTTTTGAAATGAATTTTCTGCCAACACGATACTTAGTATAGCTCCCCTAACTATTGGATCAGTTTAAATTAGATTATCTAGGCCCTGCCCCACCTCCGATCTCTGATCTTTGGGAGTGTGATAGTTCTCTAAGGTTGGCGGTCAATGCTCGTTTTCATGGGACAAGGGTCTTTTGATTGTGTGTTTCCCAGGTAAAGTTTTTGAGTCTCAAGGCAAGACTCCTCTATGAATGTGTAAGGGTGGGTGTTCTTTGCTTTCATTGGTGCTATTGAAGACAAATACTATTTGATTCCACCCGGTGTTGACCAAAAGGGTTAGATCTAGCAAGTGATTGCGCGTAAGAGGGCTCAGTATCATGAAATAAGTGATTGTTTTGCACTGATTTCCCTGAGTGTAGGTGCATGAATGTGTTGCATGAAGGTGCAAAATCACACTCTAGAATAGGAAGATTTTTTACCCTCTAGAAGTTAGGAACGGCCATTCATTCTCAGATGAACGACCATTCTGTGAGTATGGGCGTGGCTTAAACTAAAGCAACGATCGTTCTCGTTGTCTCAAGTATGGCCATGGTTAGTTAGAAGATTGGACGTTCCTTAATAGAGAAACGGACATTTGTTAGTCTAAAAGGGTGCGGTCATGGCTAGATAGAAGAGCTGGCATTCTTCTACTACAAAGGAAGGGACGTTCGTCAGTAGTATAAGGGTGTGGTTGTGTATAGTTGAGGAACAGACATTCTTCTATAGCATTTAAGGGCGTGGCTAAAGAAGGTATGGTTGTACCTCTGTGAAGTGAACGGTTGTTCACCTCTTAGAGATGTAACCCGAGAATGAGTTGCACCCAATTTTCTCCTAGTTTTTCCCTGATTTCTCCCCCCTTGGTGATGATTTTTTGAGGTTTTCTTTTTATGTATATAGCTTAGTCTAATCCTAAGCAACCTAATGATACAAGGAATGCCTAGTTTAATCTATATCCTAGGATTAATAGTGTGATTAAGCTAACATGTAATTTTCTACCTACTTGAAGAAAAATCCACAAATCAACGGAATCAAAGGCAAAATTTGGGCACTTACTTGTAGCTTCTGCCTTTGATGTAGCCTCAAAATCTCCTATCACTCCTAATGCTCCATATTGCAACTCCATTTTAACAAGAAAAAAAAACACAAATCAAACAAGAAACTCGTGCACAACTCCTACAACCGGCGGTGAATTTGCATTCCATCCGGGCAAGATAAGTCTAGCTTAGGAAGAGATTATGAAGGAACCTAAGCTAAGTGCTATCCCCAATAGTGACGCCAAAGATGTTTACCTAAATGAGCATTTTACTTGCATGAGAGAGAGGACAAAGAGAAGAGAAAAGAGACGATGCAAGGGTTGGTTCAGGAACATGCATTAAGCCAATCCAAAGTGGGTTAACTCCTTGATGTGAAGCCATAGGGGCTCAGTGCACGACCACTTATGTCACCCAAGTGGATATTGATTTCCTTGAGCTAGGTAGAGAGAAATGAGAGAAGGAGCTATGGAAATATCAACTTCTATATCAATGCCTTTCTGTGTGCAAGAGGGAGAGAGAGAGAGAGAGACAAAGGGGAAGAAGAAGAATAAGAGGGGAAGAAGGAAGCATCACCTACAAGAATACACTCACAATCAAGCAAGCAAGCATGCATCAACTCAAAATCTCACCACCATAGCCACAAGAGAGAAAGAAAGAAGAAAAAGACTCAATTATGATAATGGAATTATATATATTTTCATATTTCATAAGTAACTTATATACATGAGCTATTTTTTATAATGGTTGGTCACCCATTAACAATTGGGGGCTCAAAGCTCGTTCTCTAGCTCTAGTTACAGCTAGGCTTTCTTTCTCATGCCTGGCATTACTGCTATAAGTAAGTCCATATAACAAGGTAAAGACATCATTCATCTTCACAAAATGGGGGGTGCCTCCAATGTTTAAACATTTGGTCAAAAGAATGCACAAGTAAGATGGTCCGATAAATATTTTATAAATATCTGCCAAATTTCATGAAAGTATTTGTGGATAATTTTAGTGTGCTTGGTAGAAAAGAAATACACCTCCATCACTTAAGGTTTTTCTTACAAATGCAGAGAGACCAAGCTCAAACTAAATCTGGCAAAGTATGCCTTTACTATATCTTTAGGAATGTTGTTAGGCCACATTGTGTCAAAACAAGGACTAGCCATAGATCCACAAAAGGTGAAGATAATCCACACCATAATACCACCAAAAAATCTTTAAAAAAACTAGAAAGGCTCATGAGCAAGGTAAACTTGCACATAGAATTTATGAGATATGTGGCTTATGTAGCATATCCATTGTACCCCAATTGCAAATAAGGATGCAATATAAGAATGGTAAGAGAAATACGACATAGTATTTGGCTAACTTAAGAAAATGTTAACTATTGCACCTGTATTGATCACCTCATGTTAACCACAATGGTTAACATTACTCAAAACCTAGTTACACTTTGTGTAAATAAATTTTATGCAAAACCATGCTAAGCGCTTTCATGTAAAAAGATATGGGCACTAGCAACTTTATCTAACAATAAATCTCTGAAAGGGCAAAGGAAACAAATCTGAGATTGTTGTAGTATTATGTTTCCTATAATCTACACAAACTCTTATTCTTTGGCATGATCACTATGAGTAATATCCATGTGGCCTTTCTATTAGATAGATGAACCCAACCATCCATGTGGTCTTTTCTATTAGATAGATGAACCCAACTATCCATGTGGTCTTTTCTATTGGATAGATGAATCTGAATTTGGGTAGCTTGTGAATTTCCTCCTTGACTAGCTTGGAATAGTTGGCCTTCATCCTATGCTAATGTTGACAGATCGGCAGTGCATCTTCCTTATTGAGATTGATTCGAATGCTGATAAAAATTAAAGTCTTCACACATTCCATGTACATAAGGAATCCTCACCTCTAGCCGAAAAAAATCTCACATTATGTATGGCCATGGGCCCAATGATGTAACAAAAGCTAGCCATAGGCTTTTTATATAGACAATGGTGGGCAATCAGTTAAGTTGGGCACGTAGGCAAAGCTCTTATACACACACACACACACAAATTTTGATAATTTGAATGGGAGAATCAATCTTTTCTCAAGTGAAAAGCTTTATTCTTCTCTTGTGCTCTTTCCTTCTTACTTGCTTAAGTGTACTATGCATTTTTACGTGTATGATTGGAGTGTGTTGAGTGTGCATGTGTGATAGCTTGAGTTAGAGTGTGATTGAGCAAGAGTGGAGATGAGAGTGGTTCAAGTTTCTAGCTTAACCATTACTTTTTGGAAGGATTACTTAGAGAACTAAGAGTAGAGGAAAGGCTCAAACAAGAGGGATTGATACACCTCTTGCCTCTCTAATCAGGACTTCCATGATCCAAGACGAGAGGTCTAACTGGTATCACTATGGTTCCATGCTAGAGAGCAAGAAGGTTCTTGACATGAACAAATGGTGCCACTACTGAGGATCGAATGAGACTTGAATAAGGAACAGATGTAGAGCTATCATCTACTCAAAAATCTTCTATTTTTCTCACTCTATCTTGCCCTTGGATGCAAATCCTTAGTTGAATGTTAGAGAGATGTGCTGTGGAAATGCCATTATGAAGCTGACAATTGAGTAGGATAAGTGATTATGTGTGTTCATGAGGGGATTTGTGTGATTACAGTAAGCTTTCTAACCTTGATCTCTTTGTTTCTTATGTTGATTAATTTGTTCTATTCATTATCTCACAGGGATTGATGGAATGAAAAGCGAGTTCTTGTGGGTGTGATTAAGATATGCTATCTCTCCACTTGGTTGATTTCATAATTACTATGACTATTAACCTTAAATTAACTAGGAAATTAGTCTACATTCGCATTTTTGGTATTTTGCCAAGATTAGCTTGATTGAGGTATCTTTGTTTAGTAAATTTGAGTATAAAATCGTGACACTGTAGCCACACAAAAACTCAAATAGTTAACTTAGGAGTTTTGGTGAGCACCCAATTGTGAATAAGGGCCAATTGTATATAAGATATTATCTCATAATGATTTCTCAGAATGGACACACTCCCCCTTTATACTAAATGAGATTCCAAGTTTGCTACTTCTTTTCTGTGTGTGTGTATGTGTGTGTATGCGTGTACGTGTACGTGTGCGTGCGTGTGTGTGCGTGTGCATGTGTGTGTGTGTGTGTGTGTGTGTGTGTGTGTGTGAGAGAGAGAGAGAGAGAGAGAGAGAGAGAGAGTTAAGATTAGAGATTATATTGCTCCTTATAGTTCATGTTCTTATCTAAGCTTGGTGTGAGTGACAGTAGTGAGAGGTGAGTGAGTAATAAATGAATGTGAAACAACTTTCTTGGTGTGACAGAAAGGAAGAGAGATCTTGAAGGAGAGGAGCTAACCACTACTGCTCAAGCTTGGATAGCTTTAAGATACCCAAGCTTACAAGTAAGATAAGTTCCCCATGACTGTGTTGCTTGTTTGTGCTCTTTGTCTATGAATGAGAGAATTCTGGAGAGAGCTAAAATGGGCCATAACATTTTTGGTGCTGCTACCAGGGAGGCAATCTTTCTTTCTCCACTATTTTTAGAGCCTCTGCTCCCTTATGCAAGTATATTCTCCCAATACTACTATTTTATGAGTAGCGTTATATAGGTTGAGAATAGGATAAGGTTGAGTGTTTTATGAGAAAGAGAAGAAAAGAATGGTTGTTTTTTATGTTTTTATTCGTTGTTTAGGTTTATGAGTACTTATTGGGAAACCTTAAGAAAAGGAAACTATTCATTTTTGCACGCTTTTACATGTTTTGATCCTTGAATATTCACATCATGAAAGTACAAGTTTTTTAACTTTTTGTGTATTTAAAAAAAATCATTAAAATTATAAAAGAAAGATGTTAAATGGAGTTCCCTTGACAGTAAAATTAGAAAATTCATGCTTAGGAGACTCAACTAGATACTTTGGACAAGAAAAACACTCATATATCCAAATAAGAAAATTATCATTTACTGTTTTTCACATCCCCACCAGTTTTTCAAGCTAGTGAAACATTTTCACTTCCATGAAAAAAACTTGAAATTGCATCATGATTGAAGGGATTGCCTTATCAATATATAAAACCCTTATCTCCTAAAAGGATCTCATCCTTATCCTTAAAAATCTAAGCTTTTCATGCCTGTGAAAAACTAAAATACTCATTTTTCACATCTATGAAAAACTCAAAACTCCTATTTAAGGAAAGATTTGTTACCTAAACTATTGATTAACATCAAGGACATAAGTGTACATGAATACATACATCTAAAACAAAATTCAATAGTGCATATTTTTCATGCTATGAAAGTCTTTTTCATGCCCCTGAAAAACTATGTAGTTTTTCATGTCATGAAAAACTCAAGACCAAGTCCATATTTGGGTCATTGAAATAGCACATACTTCCTACACTGAAAAAACATCAGTTTTACAGGGTAATGTTATAACCATGAAAAACTATGAATTTTTATGCCCGTGAAAAACCAAGTGGGTTTTTTATGCCCATGAAGACTAATTTCAGTGGAAGCCATAAAATTGATGAAACAATGAACTAGTGGAATTTGGCCTATCTACACAATCCTGATGTCTTAAAATATGGGAGAGTGATTGGTGACGATCTCAAGTGCATCTAATCACCTAGGATCCTCCTGTGAATTGAGCACCAGATCTAGTCACTTGATGAGCACCCAATTGAGTGTGTTTGCTCTTGGAGAGGACTACAAACTATTGAAACTAGTAGAGCAAGGAATCCATGACGAATGCTTCAAAAATTGAGGAGCAAGTGGATGAGAACATTCAATCTTCTCTCAAAAAATCTAGTATCCTTTTGGAGTCTGCTAAGGGACTATTTGGGTTACAACTAGAAGCTCAATCCTCCACCTATGTTCAAGAATGAGCACGAAACTAACGAATATTGAGGGTAGGACTATTGCTAAAACAGTACCCTCCCAACATTATTTATGCAAGTACAAACTCTTGCTAGTACCTCTAAACAACCATAATTTTGCTCCCCACATTAGGAGAGATGTTTTTCTAGTGCTCTAAGCGTTGGAGAAGCATTCTTTCCTACTACGTAGCAAATGGAAGTAGAGGAGGAAGAAGGCACAGAAGCCCAATTGTGACTACAAATGCTTACTAGAAAGCAAGGCTTGGATGTGTAGGAGTCAATGCTGAGTAGAGAAACAATGAGAGACTATGAGCTCTAAAATTAATGAAGTTTGAGCTTAAGCTATGAGAATATGCGGCTATAAAATCCCACGATCTATTCTAAGCCTTAAAGGAGGGTATCCCATCTTTAGAGCCAATTTTAAAAGGCTCAAAGGAGGATTGTAGAGACTAATCCTAACATGATGAAAGGATTAACCATCCAATTGTACACAAAGGAAGACATTAACCTATTGTCTACTAACCTAGAGTTTCCTGCACACATGTAGACACAATGTTGTCATAAAATCATGTGAGAACTCCAACGAGTCCAAGAACCAATAAAACACACTCCTATTATGCCTAATTGGGGGCCTTCACCTCCATACATGCTTGGCCCATGAAGGGTTAGAGGACGAGGAAGGGGTGTGTTTAATCTGGTAAGACCTGGTTGAAGACCCAACACAATGCTCGTCTTCCAAGACCCACCCCACAAATTGCCACCCTAGTTAATCTATTAAGAATGGTTGTTGTAATAGGAAGGAAGGTGGCAAGGGAATTGGGAATATCACAAGCACCAAATCCCCAACACATATTAAGCCACATCATATTGCAAAGGTGATACAAAGATTGACTTTGAAGCCCATGGGAATGCCCAATAATATGAAAATCACTCCCTCTTCTAGGACCTTACAACTAGCTTGGATTAGCCACTTAGGAGGCTTATCAATGAGAGTCCTGACACCTGTTTTCTTATGGTTAATGTGACTGATCTAGAAGCCCTGCAATAAAGGTCCAAGCATTACCAGAAGCATCTAATGCTTAGCTCATTATTAGCAACCATAGCATTAGTATCATTAGCAAACATTTGGGTGCATAACTACTTATTGTTGGGAAGAGAGATGCCATTCATTTCCCTTTTGTCCATCCTATCATTAATCAGCCAGTTCAGACCATCTGCAGTAATAGCATAGAGGAGAGGTGCTAGAGGGTAGCCTTGTCTGATA
Organism: Cibotium barometz; assembly: GCF_041138505.1. Taxonomy (NCBI): domain Eukaryota; kingdom Viridiplantae; phylum Streptophyta; class Polypodiopsida; order Cyatheales; family Cibotiaceae; genus Cibotium; species Cibotium barometz. Next base: position 1,322,989 of record NC_141047.1, on the reverse strand, counting down.
GATTTGGTAAGGGAGAAAGCACCAAAAAGAACACTATTGACATTCACCCTTGCAGTGGCATTCCCAAAAAGAGTACTCACCATCTGGATGAAATGCTGACCTGCACCCATATGTTTAAGGGATTCTAGTACATAATGCCAACTGAGCCTATCATAGGCTTTATCAAAGTCAATTTTGAAAAAGATGTAGTCATGTTCTGATTCTTCTGCATACTCCATACCCTCCCACAAGGTGATAATGGCATCCACAATGTACCTTCCTTTGATGATGAATCCCTTCTGCTCCTGTCTGATCCAATTCTTTAGCTAACTGGATAGCCTCAGAGCTAAGGCCTTGGCAAATATTTTGTATGCACAGTTTAACATGGTAATAGGCCTCCAATTGCTCAAGTCATTCTTCTCCCCTTTCTTATGGATAAGTTTTATCTAGCCCTCATTGATTGAGAGGGGCAATGCCCCAAAAGAGACAGCCTCCTGCCACACTGCCAGTAAGGGCGACAACAAGAGATCCTTGAAAGCCTTGTAGAATTTAGTGGGCATGCCATAAACACCTGGGCTTTTCCTCACCTTTAGGCAGTCTATGGCCTTACCAATCTCCTCTTTGGAGATATTGTTTTCTAGCTCTTTAGCTAGTGAGTCAGGAATGGCTAGCTTCTTGGCCTACCCTATGAGGGCAATGCATTTGAGTTGGTCCTTGGTCACCCCTCCCCCTTTATTAAATATGTTGTTAAAGTGCTTGAAGACTCTTATTCTATTCCCTTCCTCTCAGAGGAGTTACCCGGATTGTTAGGATCATGCAATGTACGGATTGCATTCTTACATTGTTTGACTTTCCTCTTCTCTCCTAATTTCAGCCAGTAGTAAAGAACAGTTTCTTGAATTGTAGGGTTTTCCTTGTTGGCTATCACTTTCAACTCTTTTAGTTTCTAATAAAGCAAGTCCTTTTGTTTTTCCCGATTCTGGTTACCTCTTTCCTGATGCATATCAATAGGGCTTGGGTAGATTTGATGGCCAAACTCCATGCCCTTGCAGGGGTGAGACCACAGCTAAAGAATTCAGTCTAGATTCTTTTGACTTCCTCCTGAACAATGGGCATTTTAAATAGGGTTGGATCTGTGTGGAACCACTGATTAGAGACCTTTTTGTCATGGTTGTCCAACACTAATATAATGGGGTAGTGATCTGAGAGGCAAGTAGAGACATCGGTTCTACATTCACATCTGATGTAGGAGTTACCCAAGGTTTTGCTAATATATCCTCTGTCCAATTTAGCTTTCCTGGTCAAGTCCCCATGGGCATAATTCTACCATGTGTAATCACTAATATTCTCTACATCACATAGCCCAAAGTGATCAGCAGTGCGCTACCAGGCTTGGAGCTCAGCCCCTTTTATGACTTGACCCAAACCTCTTAACCTGTCATTTTTGGATTCGACCATATTGAAATCCCCCATTAGGATGATAGGATTTGAAACACTTCTCAAGGTGCCCCAAGTTCTGATTCTGATAGCTTGAGCACCTCCAGCATAAATACCAATAAAGGAGAAGGTGGTCATTTCAAATGCAGCCCAGTGATCATACGTATCAATCCTCACATCCTTCAGCTCATTCTGATGGTCCACATGCATGCCCACAGCCACTCCTCCTCCAGAGCCCCGACAATGGGATGTGTAGATCCAGATGTGCTCTTTAGAGATGTTGAGCAACCTTTTTTCAAGCTCATCCCCGCTCACTTTGACTTCAGTTAGAGCTATGAAGTCAAATCTACCTTGTTTCTTTAGCCATTGTTTCACTAGTTGGACTTTTTAAAGGTCAGTTAGCCCCTTAACATTCAGAGTGGTGCATCTCATTTGCCCTTTTTATGAGTGTTGAGGCAGCTTGAGGTGTGGTGGATCAAACTTGAGCATGCATCCTTTTCAATTCCTTAACTATCTCCATTTCTTTGGGAATACCATTTTTCTATATCAAACAGAGACTGCTCAGCCCCGTCTTGCTCATCTCCCATCGAACCAACCATCATTGCGTGGGGAGGGAGCACTTGGTCATGGTCCATTTGGTTAATTTCGGCCAGAATTCTGGATCTATCCAGAGGCGTGGATTGAATGATCTCTTGGGAGTCAACCGAGTCTTCAGGGTCCAAAATGCTGTCTAGCAAGGCGAAGGAATTAGCAAAAGCCCTCTGGTTTCCTGACCTAATCTGTCTAAAGGTCTTCCTCCTGTTGGGTACTGTAAACTTTTCTCCCTTGTCTTTTGAGGTAGAGGGAGCATAGTTATATTCTTATTCATTCCAGTAGGCTCCACTTGGTTGTTGGCTGTTGGAAGATTAGAGGCACTACTGGCACTCAGATTGGGGTATTTGGAAGGACACTCTTTGATAACATGCCCTTGCTTTCCACAGTGGAAGCATGCGTTGGGTAGGTGTTTGTACAGAATGCTTTGCTGGATGTTATAATCACCGCAATTGATTTCAATCTCGTTTATAAGAGGACTATTTAGATCCACTTCCACAAGGACCTGAGGATGCCAAGCCGAGTTGTAGTCGTTTTCATGGGCCTCATGCTTAGAACTTTCCCTATGGGGGATACAATCTTTTTGAGTCAAGGGTACAAGTAAAAAGGCAGGTTGGGTAGTTCAACCCACACAGGACATGCTGGAGGCTTTGGACCCTGAGGGTTAAAGTTTTTGGACCAACTGAAGAAACAAAAAGGGATGTTTCTGTACATCCATTGCCCTGACCCTAGGACCTTTAGAGCCATATTTGAGTCTTTGAACAAAAAGAGGTAATACCCATGTGGGAGGGCTTGGATGATATCTACCTCAATACCAATGGAGAGCCAGTTGTCTTTGACCCAATCCCTAAGGAAATCTACTGGCGGTCTTGCCCCGAGCAGTAACCCTACTAAGCACCGGGTTGTGTAATCCCTTTCCATAGATTGAATGAGATCTGGTGGAAGCCAAACCAAAGGTTTAATGGAAGAGGGATTACTTGATGGGGGCGCTACCTTTGTTGGAGATTGCTTGTTGGTCTGTGCATCTTCTTCGACTTGTTTTTGCAGTAGCATTAGATTTAGTTCTTCCACTCGGGCTCTGGAATCTTCCAGCTGTTTTTTGGTCTCCAAGAAGTCTTCTAACACCTGGTCATGTTTCAGCATAGCTTCTCGATTGCCATCCATGGCAGGAGGCACTGTTGAAATGCTACACTCTTGAGTGGAGGTGAAATCTGCGCAGTCCCAGAGCCAGAACCCTGCGCCCTGAGCAGAGTGGGGGTTCCCCTCCACTCAGTGCCCATGCACCTTAGGGAGGGGGACGCTGTCAAGAAGGGAAAAAACTGTTGCCAGCCAGAAAGCGAACCTCTGGGCAGCAGGCACAGAGGAAGACAAGCGAGTACACAGGAACCCTAATAGAAGCATCTAGAAAGCGAACCTCTGGGCAACAGGCACAGAGGAAGACGAGCGAGTACACAGGAACCCTAATAAAACCTCAGGGCAGTAGGCACAGAGGAAGGCGAGCGAGTACACAGGAACCCTAATAGAAGCAATTCTATTAGGGTTCCTATGTCTACTTCTATTAGGGTTCCTGTGTACTCACTCGCCTTCCTCTGTGCCTGCTGCCCAGAGGTTCGCTTTCTGGCTGGCAATAGTTTTTTTGGATGGAATCTTGTTCTATTAGGGTTCCTGTGTACTCGCTCGTCTTCCTCTGTGCCTGCTGCCCAGAGGTTCGCTTTCTGGCTGGCAACATTTTTTTTTGATTGAATCTTGTTCTATTAGGGTTCCTATGTACTCGCTCGTCTTCCTCTGTGCCTGTTGCCCAGAGGTTCGCTTTCTGGCTGGCAACAATTTTCTTTTTTTTCAAAAAAACTGGCTGTTTATATTAAGAAGTTAGAAAGAGACAGGTTACAACATGTTAAGAACTCTAATGAGACCAGTGACTATGCACATGACATACAGTTCCGCAAGTCCTGAGCTTGCCTTTGACTTAATTGAGCAGTTTCTCTAGCGGTGAAACTAGTTTTTCCCTCTTTTCGTGAGTGTGACTTTCAAAAGGCATAGAGTGCTTTGATGAGCAACACATCCTTGGAGATGACGGCCTCTCTCATCTTCCACAATTCCTGAATTTGCTGTGTTTACCTGATGTGTCCATTACCTTAGCTAGAGCTTGCTTGTTGATTTGAACCTCTTCTTCGACTTGTTTCTGCAGCAACATCAAATTTAGCTCTTCCACTCGGGCTCTGGAATCTTCCAACTGATGAAGTCTTCTGAAACCTGCTCATACTTCAGCATGGTTTCTCTGTTGCCATCCATGGCCGGGAGCCAATGTAGGAATTGCTAAAAGGCAGCTTGAGTGAACTGAGATGGCTTACTCCCAGAGCAGGATCCCTGTTCTCTGAGAAGAGTAGGAGCTCCCCTCCACTCGGTGCCCATGCACCTGGGGGGGGGCTGTGGAAAGTAGGGAAGGAAGCACACATAGGGCTTCAAGCCTCTGGGCAGGGCAGCAGTTTTGCAGAGGGGCAAGAGAGGAGGAGCTCAGGCGCAGCAAGAGGACATCGTAAGCTTCAGACTGCTTCGCCTGCAGAGAGCCGTTCAGATTCGAACCACGCGGGACCGGCAACAGTTTTTTCTGATGGAATCTTATTTTATCACATTAACGAGGAGACAGTCATATATATATTTTATAGTTAATGCCATTATATGATAATAACTCTCTCCGCGCTCACGCATTAAAACATACCTTGACGACGGAGATCCATCGTAATTTGAGACCTTGCTTCGACGCGGAGCTGGTGTGATTTCAGCGAGAAACGACCTGAACTGTCTGTAGGTGCAGTAAGGGTTCGATTGCTCATATTGTATTTAAAAATGGAGTCAGAGATAGAGGTGATCTCCGAGCAGGAGCACCCTAATGGCTCTGTGGCCAACGGGGGGGGCGCGGGAGGCGAGGTGCTCCGAGACGACGTGTACACGGCAGCGGCCTACGGGGAAATGGAGAAGCTCCACCGCTTAGTGGAAGGCCAGGGATGTTCCGTCTCCCAGCCCGACGGCGGCGGCTACTCCCCTCTCCAGTGGAGTGCCCTCAACAACCGCTTTGCTGCCGCCCAATACCTAATCGAGGCAAGCCCTCACCCAACTCTCGGAACGAGGCTCTTAATCACTAAGCTTAGTTACTATTGAATCTTTTCATAACAAGGAATAGAGTGGTTCTGTGATATACCTTGATAAGTCCCCCACTGTGTAGCCCATTTAGTAAAGGGTTCGACTCTCAAGGCGGTTGCCAGAGGCTGCCACAACTGGTCGCCATGTTGCCTATCACTAAATAAAATTACATTACACCCTTAAGAAAAATATATATACCTTGATAAGGCATATTGACATATGGAATGGGGGCTTTATCTTGGAGAAGAGTGAGTTTTTAAGGATTCATCAACTTATGTTCATGCTATGTACCCTAACTTCTGATCTATCTCGCAGCACGGAGCAGACGTAAATGCATGGGATCATACTGAACAGACCGCTTTGCATTGGACAGCTGTCTGTGGTTCCATCCAGGTTGCGGAACTCTTACTGCGGAATGGAGCTCGGCTTGAATGTGCTGACTCTCATGGTTACCGGGTGAAAGATCTCTCCTAGATTATTTTTGAGATTATCATTTTTCCCCATTGACAGAATAAAAGCCATCAAAGCTCTTTGTCCAGCCTCAATTATTCATTTGCAGTTATCTCTGGGCATGACTTCAAATTAGCATTAGTTATGAATGCTCCTTCAATGTTTCAATGGATGTGCTGTACTGGTCTAAAAGCAAACATCGTTTTTAGGTTGAAGACGAACCTGTTCCTTGTCTTAGCCTGCTACACTTAGCCTCTTCTGCTTCTCTCCCTCAAAACAGACAGATGCAGAAGAAAAAAGATGGACAAGCCTTGCAAGAGAAAATCTGCATGGAAGCGTGTTGATGAAGACGATTTTTTTCTCTTTCTTAATGAAAAGTCAAATTGCAAAATAAAAACAAGAAGAGAAGAGAGTTTAAAATATGGGAGTTTTGTTCGGAGACCACACATGCCCTCCTACCAAACTGTCGCAAGTGTGAATGCGGCTAACGCAATTCATGACCAATGCAAGTAGGCTTCTTTTTGGAGGTTTGTAAATAGAACCCTTCTTTATTCACAAATCTTTTGAGCAGCCAAGGAAGAGAAGAATAGTCTTGAAGAACAGCAGCTTTAGCGCAGGTCAGTCCAGGGATTTCGATTACAGCAGCTTTCAGCATTAAGGAGAGGACCTGGAAGATTTCTTTGTTTTGGATAAAGCCCTGCTTTTTGAGTATTTAAAGAAAATTACCTCCTAGTTGATCTAGCAACAATCTTTCACTTCAGCAATACAGAATTAAGTCATCCGCTGTTATTTTCTTTGTCTATTCTGAGGTTTGTTCTTCGAATTGGTTTTATGAAGCACATGCTGGCATTCACTTTGGTATTAGAGCAAGTATCTCTTTGCTAATTGTAAAAGGTACCAGACCAGTCTCAAGCAACCAATTTCAAGCCACAAAATTTTCTCAATTTTGAGGAAATTATAATTTGGGGAAATCAGAATACGTGGATCAGGATTGGAAGTTGTTTTTGAGCTTTCAGTTAGTAATTGGTCTCAAATCCAGCTGTTGGATGGTACGACCTGCAGTTTCCTTGCTTCGGGTATCTTGGTTTCATCGGTTCTTTTATTGTTCACAGCCATGTTGCATTGCTGTTGCACCGCAGACACCGTTTTTTCTTGTTCTCAACTTTCTTCCTATCTTCTTTGATCTGCCTTCTTTTTTGAGGAGGTTTCGTGATTGGGCCTAGAAGTAAATTCTCGGACCTTAGAAAGGTTTAAGATATTGGGGACTGATCGATTTGCTGAGATTCTTAGGAGCTCCGATAGTTTCTTGGATTTGTCCAAGCAACCCGGAGATTGTCAGAGGGCAGCGGAAAAATGTAGATGAATGACAAAAACGCTGAAGCTCCAAGAGAGAGATGAGAGAAAACAGCAAAACGCTGATGCAGTAATCTCAAGAAAAGAGTGGATACAACCAGCCCGTTGGCGAGGAGTGGACTCCGTAGGCAGAGGGCTGAAGGTGCTCACCAAGAATGATCAAGGAATGATGATAAAATGAGGAAGAGGGCAGCCCATATATATACTCCTACATGAGCTGGCTGACTGCCTCCTAGTGTCCTACACGACCTGAAAATAGGTGATAAACTCCATAAAATGGGTGGGCAACCCACATCAAAGGCCCATAAAACAGGGGAAAAATATGGGGAATGCTTGAGCATAGAAATGCCCCGCATAAACACCAGAAAAGCTACCAGCAAGATATATACTAACACCCCCTCTCAGGTCCTGGGGGTGGCCAAGTCCCAAGGAGCTGCCATGAACGCAGATAGCCGATTGAGATAATCCTTTAGTGAATAAGTCTGCAGCTGGGTTGTAGGAAACGTGCGTTGGAGGCGGGGAAACGCCGATTCCTCGTTTCTTGATTGGTGTGCATGTTTCCCACCTTGGAAACGTGAGGGAAGGTTTCCAGTGCAATTGGTCGCGCCCCTTTTTACAGGCTGGGCAGCGTTTTTAATTATAAGGTTGGGTCCTGTTTTTAATAAGCGACAAGTGGGTAGCGTAAACTTGGGTCCTGTTTTAAAAAAAAAGAAGAAAAAGGGACGCTTGAAGATAACGTTGTTTAACAAATACATTAATCAACGCCCTTCTCTCTCTGCATATACACACAGAGACTAACCTCATACACTTGCACACACGTCCCACACATAGACTCACCTTAGTCACCTCACCTGCATACATCTCTCTGCACATCAGTTTTCTTCATGCAAGAAGAGGGAGAAAATAACCAGCCGCCTTGCCTTTACTTCAACTGTGTCCCTCGCTATGTGATTTTTGAGCCTTGTACTTGCCCTCTTAATCTCAGAAACTCTCTAACACTAGCCCATGCTATCATAGAACGAGCTCTTAGGTGCAAATGCATTCACTTTGTGTTGACTCCTGAGTGGCTTTGCTTAAAGACTTTTCAATCTGAGCATGTCCTCGAGGTGTGGTCTTCAAGAAGTCAATAGACACCAGTGGCAGCCAAAGATGGGGGAATTTATTGCAGAGGCTATCAAGGAGATAATCAGGGAAGTTGGAGTTCATAATGTGGTCCAAGTATGCACAGACAATGCCGCAAACTGCAAGCTTGCAGGTCAGCTAGTGGAACTGGAGTACAAGCACATCTTTTGGACACCATGCACAACTCATTGCTTGAATCTTTTGTTTAAAGATTTGGCATCGATAGCGTGGATGGATAGGGCAATCGCCAAAGGCAAAGAGGTGCAACAGTTCATTGCAAACCATGATGCCACGAGGGCTATGTTTAGCAAGCACTCCAAGCTAAAGCTTATCAAGCTCGGGGACACACTTGCTTCGCTTCAACTTCCTTGTGGTGCATCGTTTAGCGAAGGTAAAGACTCCATTGAAGCATCTTGTCACGAGTGAAGAGTGGGATAAATGGAAGGTACACAATGGCTCAGTAAAGGAGATTGAGGAGAGAGTCTTGTTTGCCACATTTGTGATGACACTGAGAGGTATGTCAAGGTCTTGTGGCCAATCATGGCAATTTTGTGCATGATTGACAAATATGAGCCGCGCATGGGTGTTGTCTATGAAGGCATTGATCAAATGCTAGAGATCTTGTCTGCAGAAGTCGAAGGGAATACAATGTACGAGGAGATACATGGAGGTGCACAGGCAAGGTGGGAAATGCTTCACTCTCCACTTCACGCTACAACTTTTCTTCTTAACCCTAGATTGTTTTCAAAGAACGCACATAAGGACATGGATGTGATGAAGGGGTGGAGGCAAACATTGGACCGAGTAGCCAAAGATGGTGCAGAGAAGACAAAGTACAAGGCACAACTCGGATTACATTGGACAGAAGGGGGATTTTGGCGAGGATGGTGTGGCGGATGACATGCTTAATCTCTCTCTTGTTGCATGGTGGGAGAACTATGGTATAAGCACCCCCAAGTTGTCGAGGCTAGCCATCAAGCTCTTGTCACAGGTGTCGAGTGCCTCGGCATGTGAGCGCAATTGGTCTACGTATGGATTCATTCACTCTATCAACCGCAACCGGCTAGGGCACAAGAAGGCTGAGGACTTAGTGTACGTGCATAGTAATCTGGTTGATTTCTAGAAAAGAGCCTTCCTACATCTCAGGGCCATGCCAGTAGTGGGAAGGATGCTTTAGAAGAGTGGAGCGAGGACGTGATTGATGATGAAGATGTATCAACCATGTAACTGTTTTGTATTATGATCAATGATTGATTAATGAAAGCCTCTCATGTTTTGCCTCAATCTACTTTGGTGTGCATGTGAATTTGTATTTTTTCAAGTATTATGTCAGCCTACCCCCGACGTTTCCTTGAAGTTGAGTTTGCCGTTTCCTCCCGTTTCTTGGGGTTTACCATTTTCGAACTGGAAACGTTTCATGCAACCTAAGCCTGTAGCGTTGTCTTGGGTAGGACGATAATGTCTCCCTCCAAGATCTGCTTAGATATGTGCTCTTGTTCAACCAACTGTGGGGATACCAAGATGTGGGATAGTTGCATTTTCTCCATAGGCATCCTCAGAACGAGCCAAGTATGCATGTGCTGCATCCCTCAGTTGCATGTGCAATGCCTGAACTATAATCGCCATGGCATGATCCATGGCATGATTCAGTTTTCTTGGCCTTCAAACGATCATGTACCAATGGATCCTGGCGATAGAGCTTCAATTTTTCTTTTTGTGCACAAAGAAGAGCCTGCTATGAACTCTCCTTCCTGCATTTTCTCTTTACCACCACGGGATTACTATCCCACATGTTCTTGTTCCCTAGTATGCATCACATGTTTGTTCTTCTTGGAAAGCATTGGAAGCATGCATATCATTGTCCCCGCCTCTTGTGTTGGCATCTTCAACATTTAGTGTACGGCTGTTCGTAGTGTTCTAAGTATAGAGATAGCTAGTGTTCACGGTGATCGTCTTTCAGAATGGAAGTGAAAGAGAACCGTGTGCTCTAATACCAATGTAATTCCATTGTGCTTTGGTTGAACACAATGCTAATCAATACTCTTAAATACACTATGAACTCTCCTTCCTGCATTTTCTCTTTACCACCACGGGACGACTATCCCACATGTTCCTGTTCCCTGGTATGCATCACATGTTTGTTCTTCTTGGAAAGCATTGGAAGCATGCATATCATTGTCCTCGCCTCTTGTGTTGGCATCTTCAACATTTAGTGTACGGCTGTCCGTAGTGTTCTAAGTATAGAGATAGCTAGTGTTCACGGTGATTGTCTTTCAGAATGGAAGTGAAAGAGAACCGTGTGCTCTGATACCAATGTAATTCCATTGTGCTTTGGTTGAACACAATGCTAATCAATACTCTTAAATACACTAAGATTTAATGGACAACAAGCACAATACAAGATGTAATTTGCTGAATTGACAAGAGATGCACAACGAGCCATAACGGCTGGCCCCTCCCTCAAATAATGTATATTGATCTTGGGAGAATCAAGTACATAGTGTCATGGGCATTTCTGACAAGATTTCCATACCAATGCATATGATTATAGTATTGCAAACAATATGGTCATCGGTGAAGATCTTCAACTCACACTATCCTCTCAAGTGCCCATGTTTCCTACCATTTGCTCTCTATTGTTCCACCCACACATGGTAGAGACACTATCTACGAGAAAGCACGTAGGACAAGAGAACACTACACAGGATTTGTGAACATGGAGTCTTGCTCCTTCCTCCTGCTACTTGCTTCTATAATTGAGCATTAAAGCTTACCAATTGCAAGTAGAGTTGATGTCAGCGAGTCTTTGATGGAAGCGTTTGGAGTGTTGAAATCTTCAATCTGTCGCGATCTTTCGTGACAAAAGTCTTCAAGTGGTTACAAGGAACCCTAGGAAAGCTTCTGACCATCCACTATCTGTGTGGGAGACTTCCGGAGGCTTCCGGATGCTGAAAACCAACCGTCCTTCGAGGGACAGGAGTCACTCCGAAAGGGGTAGTCCACCGGCGTCTAAAAACCAACCACACGAGCGAAAATTTTTTTTGGTTTTCTTTGCTGAATCTTTGTCCTTGAAGTGAGCTCTGATACCACTGTAATATGCGGAAGCTTCGGAGAAGGATCGGTACTTCAAAACTCAGAAATCAGCACTCTTTTCGCGACGGAGTTAACGCACAAACTGAAAGACGATGTGCAGAAAACAGAGAGAGAAGGGGGAGATGGAGATGGACATAGTATTGGGTCCTAATTACCCTTTGTAGGGCCCCCACCACGGATGGTGTATTTGCTTTATTAGAATGATGTAAATCTGGAAACAAATACAGAGTACTTGACCTTTTCTTGGCTGGAAAACCTGCCCTTGACCTTCAGTCCTTCACCCCTTTGCTTTAGCAAGTTCTTGGCTATCCTGGCCCTTGTTTGCTTGGAGCACTTGGTGAATTATGAGATGAGATCATTGAGATCTTGGCTGGGCTTTTATACCCCTCCTTTCATCCAGTCGGCCAGCTAATAAAAGCTCCACGACTGAGTTTATTCCAATAAAATGCTTGCACACTAATAATAAATGCTTTCACACTATGCCACCCTGCTGTCCAGCCTGCGCATGCTTTTGGGGCAGCACCCTGGCTGCTGGGCAATCAACGCATGGGTGTGGGACTGCTCCCTACACCTGGCCGACTAGCTGGGTAGGGTATTAGACCCTGTCGGCTGCCTGTCCAGCAGCAGTACAGCTGGCCGACAGCCCCTCCAGCCTATGCCCTGGCTGGTGGGCACAATGTGGGCCCTCCTGGCCACTTGGGGGTGGTTCTACACCTCCCCCATGCCCACACTACAAGTGCAAGTGCAAGATCTTCTCACTTGGGGTAGCCCTATGGGCTGGCCCCATCTCTACATGCAAACCTACATGCCTACAGAGGCCTGGCATCCAGTTGCAAACCAGATACACAGAACATCTGACATCATTCCAGAGGGAGACTCACAGCGCGGACTGGCACTGCTTCATGTGCAGGACAGTGCACACCTGACCTTGGACTCATGTGCAGGACAATGCACACCTGACCTCGGACGACTGAGATGGATCCCTGGCTGATTCGTCCCGGACTGGGCTCACATGGGACCAGTTCACCATCCCAGGTCCTGCACCTTCTGTACAGAAATGTCTACGTGGCATCCAAGTGCAGGATGCACGTGACATGAGGAATGACCTACGTAGCTCGTGCCTGACTCATCCTGGACTGAGGATGTACAATGGGGTCACGGCGTACGACAATTATCATCGTATTGGGTTTTAATAATATACAACTATTGCACTGCTGATGATGAGCCATCTTGTCACCATGCATTGAGTGCAGAGTGCATGTGACATTCCCTCATGCTTAGCTTGGCGGCAGGTTCATGGCTTCCAAGTAGTCCGCCAACAACTAGGGGTACTCTTGGAAGAACTCCTCGTCTAGCCATACGGCTTCGTGGGTGCGTCAATCTCGGAATTTCGTATAGAAATGACGTATCCATCGATTGGAACCATGCTTCCATCGATGAAGAAGGATCTGCTCAGGCTCAATTAACTTCTGCTTCGTCTACCACGTCTGGCTGCTGTTCATTTGAAAAATCAAACATTTTTGGACCAACATATGGTTTTAGCCAAGAAACATGGAAAACATCATGCATTGTCCAACTGGTAGGCAACTTTAACTTCATGGAGACATCACTTAACTTCTTAACTATTGGAAAAGGGCCAAAACTACGGAATGAAAGCTTGGGACAACGTTTGCCCACTTGTTTCAATGCTTCCGTGGTTTTATTAGCCTCTAAAGATGGAGACACCATTCTCGTCAAAAGAGAAGAAAAACGGCGGCCAAAGGCTGCTTCATATGGAGTTCGTCTGACACTGGATGAATGAGTGTCATTCAAGATAGCTTGGACCAATGGAAGATAATGTTCCCATTTGGACTGCTGGTCATGACAGTATGACTTGAGAACATCAAAGGCCAATTGGTTATAAATTTCTGTTTGGCCATCTGTCTGCGGATGGAATGCACTAGACAACTGCAACATAGTTCCGAAGTTTTCAAATAATGCTCTCCAGAAATGCAAGGTAAACTTGGAATAAGACTTGTACATGTGCATAGACATCACGCCTCATCTTTGGCCAATAAAAGGACCGTTCTAATTTCTCGAGGGTACTGGTGATACCCCTATGTCCTCCAAGTAAGGAGTCATGGGCATCGTGGAGAAGAGCGGAACGCTTTTCTCGAGTAACACAGAGACAGTTCTTGTAGAACAACCAACCGTTCTGTACTGAATAGTGGCCAGGCTCAGAATTGAGGGCCAAAATGTATTGAGTACCAAACTCAGGGGAGTCGACATATTGGTCTTTCATACTATCTAAGTCCTTTCCCTCGTGATTTCGAGAATGGTAGATTCGTGGACTGCCACTAAGAGCATCTGCTACTGGGTTATACTTACCAGGGATGTATTCAATCATACCTCCAAACTGTTGGAAGATTTGACTCCACCTGGCCTGGCGATCACTCCACTGGGCACTTGGCATAGTCTGAAGCCACTTAAGTGCTTGGTGGTCTGTTTTCACTATGAAAGCCTGTCCATAAAGACAAGGCTTCCAATGTTTGGTGATGACCTCGAAAAAGGTTCATCCCATGATGCTAACTTAATTACAGGTGCTTCTGAGGCAGCTTCTTGGAGTGCACGGAATGCATCAAGTGCCTTGCTTGTAACTGAGACTTTCTGCTTGCGAGTCGTCACCCCCTTGAGCAAGTCGGTAAGAGGTGCTGCAAGGTTGGAAAATTGATGGACATGGGTACTATAGGCGTGACAAAGACCTACGAATGAACGGATTTCTTGGGTGGTCTTAGGAATGTCCCAATCTAAGATCTCCTGAACCTTTGATGGATCCAGTCTAATCCCATTGGAACCGATGATGGAGCCCAAATACTGAACTTCCTTAACACCAAAGGCAGACTTTTTGGCGTTTATGTAGAGCTGATTATCTCGCAAAAGTTACAAGACTTTCTCCACATCTTTCTCATGCTGCTCCGCTGTGGCTGAGAAGACTAGTATGTCATCAAGGAATATGAAAACACACTTCCCAATGTGGACTGCGAAAATCCTAGACATCATCTTATTGAACGTTGCGGGTGCATTTGTAAGCCCAAAAGGCATGACCACAAACTCGTAGTGACCACACCCTGTCTGAAAAGCTGTTTTTGGAATGTCAGCTTCAAAAATGCGGACTTGATGGTAACCACTCTTGAGGTTGATCTTAGTGAAAAACTTAGCACCGTCTAAACGCTCCAAAATGTACTCTATCCTTGGCATAGGAAACTTATTCTTGATAGTGAGTTTGTTTAATGCCCTGTAGTCTACACAAAGGTGTGAAGACTTGTCCTTCTTTTGGACAAATAGGATAGGTCATAGTTACCAGGGGACGGGGGACGGGGACGGGGACGGCTAAAGGTAGGGAACGGGGACGGGGGGTGGGGACGGCACTCAAAATTGTTAATTTTAGAGGAGTAAAGAATCAAGATTAATCAATCAATAACAACAAGCTTTCTAACTCCAAAAGTTATGAATCATGATACACATTACATTTAAAATTAAATTACGCTACGAGGTGCAAGAGTCAAGAGTCAAGACTTGCAAAGTCGGAAAAGAAAGACTTTAAAGTTGATAACATTAAATAGATATACTCAAAAGATGTTGGGGCCTAGGCGATACAAAATATAAGTCACTCGCTCTCATACTCTGCGCTCCCAATAAGAGAGGTGCTAGCCTCATGATCATGAGTGCGTGAAGTGTGGATGGGGTTTGTGTCATCCGATGAAGGCTCATGATGAGAACCATCTGTCCCACCCTCCTGTGCAATAGTTGTAGCTGCCTCCTCTTGTTCCATCTCCCACTGTGTAAAAGTATCGGCATTGCATCTTGCACTCTTGCCAAGCATACGCAAGTTTGCGCTAATGAAGACAAGATCATTAGCTCTTTCCACCCCAAGCCGATTTCTTTTCTTTGATGAAATGTGACTGTAGGAGGACCATAATTGCTCTAGGCAAGAAGAGCTAACGGACTGGCTCAAGATCCGGATCGCCAACTGTTGTAGCTCTGGTCCATCTGATCCGAAGTCCTCCCACGATAATGCTGCACCAACCTTGAATCTGTCCTGCTGCGCATCTGCACATCCATATGAGCCTTGAAATGCCCTGTAATTAGAGAGCTGGTCTCTAATTTTGCGCCTGATTTCTGCATCCGGCGTGAGGCGATCCAAGATGAGTCTCCAACCGTTGCTCACCTCTTTATCACCCTCCTGCCCTTTTCCCTGAAATTCTGGGTCCACCATAAAAGCAGCTGCATGTAAAGGAGAGGAATATGAGCTCCATCTCGCCACACAAAGCGAGTGGATCTCCTCATATCTATCTACGTCTGGCTCAAGCTTCTCAAGACTCTCTATCATCTGGTCCATGGCTTCATATACTTTGCTGATGCATGGCTGCATAGCATCAACAATCCTAAGCAAGTGGACAATGGGATGCACCAGGGCGTCAGTGCGCTTGAGGTCCTCCCAAAAATCAGCATCGTCGACCTTTTTCTTGCATGAAATCCCTACCTGTGTACGTGCAAAAGATGAGGAGCAAAACACATCTCACTGATGAATAGTTGCCGCACGGCATCCTGACAATCCTTCAAGCGATGCAACATAAGAAAGTTGTATGCAAAGCGAGTGTCCAAGTACTTGAGAAGGACCTTTGTGGACCTCTTCCCAAAGTCGGATCGAAGGTATGTGTGATTGTTGATGAAGGTCACAATTGCACATGCATCATCAATCACCGATTCAATCCATGACAATTTCCCAATATCTTTCAAAAGATTATTGAGACAATGTGCCATGCAAAAAGAGACGGTGATCTGAGGATACATACTCTCAAGAATAGCTCCCGCTGCCCTATCTGTCGCCTCACCATCCGTGACGAAACCGATCACACATTCGGGGCCGATAATCTCGACAGTACTACTCCACTTAGCAGCAAGTACATCCGCACTCTTTCCCGTCCCTGAAGCATCATGTGAGGAGACAAAGTACATCTCCCCCCGTGAGTATGCCACAAGGCCATGG
This sequence comes from Cibotium barometz, assembly GCF_041138505.1. Classification (NCBI taxonomy): domain Eukaryota; kingdom Viridiplantae; phylum Streptophyta; class Polypodiopsida; order Cyatheales; family Cibotiaceae; genus Cibotium; species Cibotium barometz. The sequence continues at coordinate 1,306,794 of NC_141047.1, read as the reverse complement.
ATAGACCTTTTCTGCGTGTCACTCCATCCGTCTGCAATCAAAGAGACTCCATTGCGAGCCCATTGTCTCTTTGTGTTTGCCGCCGCTTGCTCAACAAGGCGTTTCTCCTTGTCAAGCATAGTGGTCCGCAAGGTTTCGGAGGATGGAGGTGTGTAGTGAGGACCGTACTCGCCAATCTTCTTCACCATCGTTTTGAAGTAGTCGGACCTATTTATCATTTCAAAAAAAAGGAGGGTAAGTAATTAGAATGGCAAAATGGTGACCCGTGAATCGTGACTCGTGAGACATGATGATGAAATCATGTGAGTGAAATACGTACCGTGCCACACGAAAAGCAATGTGGTCATGAAAAAAGAAGCGGGCCACCGCGGCATCAACCTCCTCCTCCTTTTTGGGATCCCAACTCCCCTCAAGAGTACTTTGCCGACGAGAGAGAGAGGGTGGACTAGGTTGCGGCATTGAGAAGGCGGCTTGTGTGAAGCCACGAGTAGTGCCACGAGGAGGACGTGGTGGAGGGGTAGATGAAGATGCACCACCACCTGATGTAGAACCTGATGTTTGGGTTGGAGTGACATAAGTGTTGGGATCCACTCCACGCACCCTTTGGCTTGCATTCAAAGCTTGATGGGCGGCAAGCTTTGCAAGAAGCTCCTTTCTTATCTCCGGTGTGACCCGCTCACAAAATTTCACCTCATGACCGGGCTCATGCAACAAATGGGCCCTCACCCTATTGGCCCCACCCACACGCTTATATGGGCAAAGCTTGCATGTCCATGGACGTGCACCCCCCGCATGAGTAGGAGGCTCGAAGTTGACCTCATCCCACCATGACCACCCATCCGTTCTACTCCTACCGCCCGCACGAGAAGAGGATGCCATGAATAGTTAGTAACTTAGTAGTAGTCTAGTAGAAGAGGGTGGAGAGAGCTTAGAGGGTAGAGTAGGAGAAGAGGTAGAGGGAAGATTGAAGTAGTCTAGTAGCAGAGGGTGGAGAGAGCTTAGAGGGTAGAGTAGGAGAAGAGGTAGAGGGAAGATTGAAGTAGTGTAGTAGGAGAGGGTGGAGAGGAAGGTGGTGGAGTAGGAGAGGGAGATAGTGGAGAGGAAAGCTTGAGTAGGAGAGGGAGATGGTGGAGAGCCTAGAGGTACATCATGGAAGGCTTGAGCAATGAGTAGAAGAGGAGTAGCATAAGCCCATTATATAGCATATGGTAGCTAGCTCTCTCTCTCTCTCTCTCTCTCTCTCTCTCTCTCTCTCTCTCTCTCTCTCTCAAACTCTCAAACGGCCAGCCGCCAACGGCTAGTAGCCGTTGCCCGAAAAAAAACGGCTAGATTTCTGTAGCCGTTGCGCCGTTGCAGGCGTCCCCCGTCCCCGGCTGACAACGTCCCGCTGTCCCCTCCGACGGGGACGCCCGTCCCCTGGGCCGTCCTGCCTCCGTCCCGCACCTGCAGTTAATCGGGACGGCGTTCCCACGTCCCACGTGGGCGTCCCGCCGTCCCCTTGTCACTATGGGATAGGTGCAGCAAATGGGGAGGAAGAAGGCCGAATGAATCCGGCTCGGAGAAGCTCAGATAACTGCTTTTCTAACTCGCCCTCTAAAGTCTTGGAAAGACGATAGGGAAACCTGCTAGGAGGATTTGATCCAGGGACCAAATCAATGTGATGGTCCTCAGGGCGAGAGGGTGGGAGACTGGGCGGGAGATCGTCCCTAAGCATAATGTCCCGATGTCCGGATAGGAGGTCTGCTAACTGAGGGACTGAAGATGTAACAGATGCTACTAATGACGGAACCACTGAATTCCTAAGATCATGTCACACCCCAACAGAGGTGAGACGATGAAATCTTGTTGAAATGAGGCCTTCTGAACTTCAAAGGCAAATTGCTGTGCCCTCTGGGAAATGTGGGTGCGAAGACCAGGTGTAAACCCGTGCACATCTAGATGATATGGGACTAATGTGCGGTTCAATTTATTAGTCAATTGGGGAGAGATGGCGTCTTCAGAACTACCCATATTGAAAAGGACTACAAACTGTCGGCCCTGGGCAGAGCCATAAGCTCGGATGAGGCTCTTCTGAGCAGCATCGCTCTCACCCTCCTGCTTCGCATCATCAAATACCACGGATGGCATAGGATGCATGGAAGGTAAAAGTTGAACTGCATTCGAGGTAGTAGGCGGGGCTGGAGGAGCTGGGGAGGCTGTGGCAACTCTGACAGAAGGAGCTTTGGCGGCTTGTGCCGCTTGCCATTTGTGGCAATCCTTCTTACCATGCCCTATAATATGACAGAAAAAACATCTATTTTCTGACTGGTACTTCCTTTGCTCCTCTGGAGGAAGATAACTTCTAGTAATGCCTGCTTTAGCCTTTTGATCAGGGGTTTTCTTAGGTTCTTTATCTTTCTTACCCCCTGAACTGGAGCTATTACTGCTGTCCTTCTTAGCATCTTTAGAAGACGCGTTACCTTTCCCTATCTGTGCAGCTGATTGCTGCTACTAGGGTTTGGTATTGGACTGAGAGGACTGCTTGGGCTTGCTCTTGTTAAGCTTCATTTCTTCATTCTGAGCGAGAGTCAGAGCCCGGTTATATGTACTTGGTTCAAAGTTACGAACTGTGAACCGAATGTTAGAGTCCAATCCATGAATGAATTGCTCCATCTTAGCCTGCTCAGATAATGATTGGGAGAAAACAGAATTAGGGTTAGGTCATGTGGGAGACATACACAGAGAAGCAAGAGAGAGAGAGAGAGAGAGTTGTGGGGATAAGTCAACTCATGAGGCATGAGTGTGTGACTCCCCTATCACACATGTATATTGCACTAGTACACATAGTGCACTTAGTACATTAAAAGTACTAAGTGTACTATATACTATAACTTATGGGCTTGTACACACTATAAGGGTGGGCATAACGCCTTTACCCCAACAACCTCCCACTTAAAGGCAAAGTGCCCTTAAATGAAGGAAAAGAAAAAATCAGCATGTACATGATAATATACAAGACCATATCAAGGCTGAAAATGGCCTCATCCAATGCCCATCAAGTGTCTGCAATGAGCAAACCGCTCCGGAGGCAAACTCTTCGTCAACAGATCAGCCGGGTTGTCATCCGTATGAATCTTAACAAGCTGAATTTGCTTGTTCTCTATCACCTCTCTGATGAAGTGATACTTCACATCCACATGCTTCGTCTTTGCATGAAAGACAGGGTTCTTTGCCAACTGAATGGCACTCTGACTGTCACAATGCAACAATGGAATATCCCCTGTATAGCCCAAATCAACCACTAACCGAGATAGCCATAATGCCTCCTTGCAAGCCTCTATGGCTGCAATATACTCGGCCTCTGTAGTAGATAAGGCAGTGCACTTCTGCATCCTGGATATCCATGACACAGCACCTCCTGTGAATGTAAATACATAACCGGTAGTAGACTTCCGGTTATCTGGATGACCGGCATAATCCGAATCCGTGTAACCATGCACTAATGCATCCTGTTTGCCAAAACAAATGCACAAATCCTATGTGCCCTTCAGGTATCTCATGACACCTTTCACTGCTTCCCAATGCTTCTTGCCAGGGTTGGCCATGTATCTAGAAACCACTCCCACTGCAAATGCAATGTCCGGCCTAGTAGCAACCATGGCATACATGAGACTGCCACAAGCTGAAGCATACGGAATTTTGGCCATATCAGCCCTGTCTCTATCTGACTGTGGGCTGTCCATAGCACTGAGTTTCACATATGGAGGCAAAGGAGTACTAGTCTTCTTCCTTCCGTCCATATTGAACCTCTGCAAGACTTTGCCAATGTATTCCTTCTGAGACAAATACAACACATGCTGATTTCTGTCCCGAAGTATCCGCATACCCAAGATGTGATTTGCATCACCCAAATCCTTCATATCAAAGGTTTGATGCAGCCTCTGTTTCAAGGTATCCATCTCCTTACGAGATTTCCCGGCAATCAACATATCATCAACATACAAGATGAGGATCAATAGACTGCCATCCAAAGCTTTCTTGGTGTATAAGCAGTGATCTATGTCACTTCTCCTGAATTTCTGAGATTTCATGAATGTATCAAATTTGTGATACCATTCCCTTGGTGCCTGTTTGAGCCGATAAAGACTCTTTTTCAGCTTGGATACAAGCTTCTCCTTTCCACTCACTGCATAACCCTCTGGCTGCTGCATATATATCTCCTCATGGAGATCACCGTGAAGAAAAGCAGTCTTCACATCCATCTGAATCAAGTCCAGATCATCATGAGCAACCAAAGCCAATACAGCTCTAAGTGTGGTCATTTTGACCACTGGAGAGAAGATCTCATCAAAGTCCACACCATATTCCTGCTTGAAGCCCTTAGCCACTAACCTGGCTTTGTATCTTGGCTTAGCATCTGAAGCAACTTTGAGCCTGTATACCCACTTGCATGGCAAAACCTTCTTGCCTGCAGGTAAATGCACCAACTTCCAAGTTCCATTTTTATGCAGAGAATCCATCTCTGACTTCATGGCACGCTCCCATAGAGCTTTGTCTGCCCTCTGTAAAGCCTCTGTATAACATGAGGGCTCCCCACAGTCAGTGAGCATCAAGTAGTCAACCCGTGGAACAAACCTGTCAGGGGCTCTGGAGGGTCTAGTGGACCTCCGTACCCAATGACCATCATTTGCAGGTTGCTGTCCAGCCTGCATATCACCCATTGGTGGCTCCTGTTCCATGCCATAAGGCTGAAAAATCATGCCCGGTATCTCCTCTAACTGTGGTATATCCATAGGGATATCTTCTGCCATCTCTGGCTGTCCATTTGGACCATTTTCAGCACCATTTAAGGGCTGGTTTTCTTGCTGTAATGGCTGATTTACAGCCCTTTGTTGTTGTCCATGATGTCCATCATCATCAAAGATGACTCTGCCAGGCTCCTGTTGCCTTGCAGGCTCCTTATACATGCATGTTTCATCAAAAATGACATCATTGCTGCGTATGATCTTTCTATTCATGGGATCCCAAAGTCTATACCCCATTTCACCTCTGTCACCATATCCTAGGAATATGCATTTGTGAGACTTGGGATCAAGTTTGGTGCGCATTTCCCTGCGTATGTGCACGTACGCAACGCAACCAAACACTCTCAAGTGCTTGTATGACGGAGGCTTCCCTGTCCATACTTCTTCTGGCACTTTCCCACCAAGCCTCGTGTTAGGTGACCTGTTTATAAGGTGAACGGCTGTCATAACAGCTTCAGCCCAAAAACCATGAGGTAATGCAGCATGTGACAACATAGAACGGACCTTCTCCTGTATGGTCCTGTTCATCCTCTCTGCTGTCCCGTTTTGTGGAGGATCATAAGGAGTAGAGAGCTCCCTCTTGATGCCTTTAGCATCACAAAAGTCCTGAAACTGTTTGGACATATACTCTCCACCATTGTCGGAACGCAAAGCCTTCAGTGTTTTGCCAGTTTGATTCTCAACAAGAGCAACAAACTTCTGAAACACTGAGAATGTATCACTCTTCAAACGAAGAGGATAGACCCATACCTTGCGTGTGGCATCATCTATAAAAGACACAAAGTATTTTGCCCCTCCCAAAGAAAGCTGAGGCATCTCACATACATCTGTATGCACAAGCTCTAACTGAGCATCTTTCTGTCCAAGAGCTTTCTTGTGGGGGCACTGTAGTTGCCTACCATATATACAATGCTCACAAAACTGAAAACTTGAAAACTTTAGAGAAGGCAAGTAACCCAAACGAGACAATTGCTCCATTCCCTTGACACTCATGTGTCCCAACCGGCTATGCCACATAGAAATTTCCGGCAGCTCGGTTGCATTTACATTAGCATGGTGACAAACACCTGCATGCATAAAGTAAAGAGTGTCCACCTTAGAGCCTCTGGCAACAACCAGTGAGCCCTTACTAATCTTCCACTTTCCACTACCAAATGTGGTAACATAATCAGCATCATCAAGCTGTCTAGTAGAAAGCAGATTCTTCTTGATCTCAGGCACATGCCTGACATCATGGAGCATAAGCTGTGAGCCATCTGAAAATACAAGCCTCACATCACCTCTGCCAAGAATCTTGCATGCATGGTTATCACCCAAATAAACCACTCCTTCATTGCCAGCAGTATACCTGACAAACAAGTCTCTGCAACCTGTGACATGAAAGGAGGCACCTGAATCAATGATCCATGAGTGCATACCATGACCACCTGTAAGAAGTGAATGGGCATCAAGTGAAGACGTAAATAGGACCTCATCCTCACTGCCACCTGCATGTGACACATTGATTTCTTCAATCTTGACTCCACTTTTGCCCTTTGGCTTTACATCTTTGGCTTCATCTTTCTCTTTGTCTTTGCCTTTTCCCTTTTCCTTTTGATCATTTTTCCATTTGTAGCATTGCTTTTTAATGTGTCCCTTCTTGCCACAATAATGGCATTCCAAATCCTTTTTGGAGCGAGACTTGCTCCTTCCCCTTTCTTGGCTTTTCCCCCTTTGCTGGGATCTCCCACGTGCATTCATTGCATTGGACTTTCCAACAGAGTTGTTTTTCCTGTTCATCTCTTCTTGAAGAAGAGCACCCTCAACATCTGCATATGACAGCATAGCATGCGAATTGCTAGTGGCTGTCCTGAATGTGTCCCAACTCTCTGGCAAAGTGCATAACAAAAAGGTGGCTTTGAACTCATCGTCCATTGCCAACTTTTGATTAATGACCTGGCTGACAATACCATTAAACTCATTGAGATGGGCTGTCATAGAAGCCCTTTCCTTCATCTGAAGACCTATGAGTTTCTTCAACCAATACACTTTGCTTGAGGCACTTTGCTGGGCATACAAGTCCTGCAATCTCTGCCACATTCCCCAAGCTGTCTTCTCTTCACGAATGCTGAAAAGTAATGAGTCTGACACAGACAACATGATAGTAGATCTTGCCAGCTCATCCATATCTTCCCACTCTTCAGCAGTAAGAGAAGCGGGCATTACACCCCTTTCTTTGATAGGCTTGTGCTGCTTCTTCTGGAGCAACACATTGTAGCACTGGGTCTGCCAAATATCATAGTTATGCGAGCCTTCAAGCTTCTTGATGTGAAGCAATGAAGAGCTCTCACCTGTGGTTGCCATAGCAAAATGCAACCTGTCAATGCCTGACTCCCTGCAAAGTGTGCAAACACTGCACCAAAAGCACACAAAGTGCTCACAGTTTTTCTCCCAAAGTTTATCTCCCACTGCGGAAGCAAGAATGCAACTTTTCTCCCACTTTTTGTGATGAAAACACCAAAATCTGGTTGCTGCAGATTTTGGACAGCACCTTAAATGTGCTCTTTTGCCCTTCCAAAGTACTGTACAGCAGTACCAAGTGCTCACCAATGATGTACCAAACCTGTACCGGCAAGTACAGCAGCTGAAATTGAACTTTTTGGTCACTCAAAACAGTGTACAGCCATGCCAAAACATGCACAAAGCTGTGCCAAATCTGTACCAGCAGGTACAATAGCAATAAATGCTCTCCTGGCTGTCCAAATGAGTGAAAATCAGACTTTTACAGTCCCGAACACTGCATACAACAGTCCCGAACAGAAATTGGGCAAAAGCCCCTTGACTGCAAGCTGATTTTTGAGGATTCAAGGCATAAATGTCTTGCCTGCTGCTTTGCCAAGCTCAACAAGCATACAAACTTGAAAAGCCCCTTGATTTAAGATCAATTTCTGATCATACATGGTACATTGACGCACATGAAGGCATCCAGAGTGTTCACGATGCTTCCCCCTGGCCACATATACATCAAATACATGAAAGCCCCTTGATTTACAGGCACATTGAGTGCTTGTAAGGCATCAACACATTATCCACAGCATCAAATGCGATTGCCTGCATGCAAATCAACCAAATCGGCACAAAAGCCCCTTGATTTGCACTGCAATTTGCTGCAGTTTTGCCCAAATGTGCGATTTTTCACATCATACAGCATGTATGAGTGCTTAATTGCACAATTACATCAAAAGCCCCAAATTTCGACATCCAATTTCCTGCAAATTGATCCTGATTGTGACCAATTTCCTGCAAATTGATCCTGATTGTGACCAATGTCACCCAATTTTGCCAATTTTGCTCAAAATTGAGCAATTCGACACCTGTATCTGCTCAATTGTTGATTGTACTTGCTCAATTGCAAATTCCCAAAAAAAATTGAGGAAAATACCTTGTAATTTTCTGATTTTTCTCTGATTTGCAGGCGGGTTTTGTGTTGCAGGAAAAGGGGGCTTGATGATGAAGCTGTTGTAGCTGATGTACGGTTGGCTGCCTGCTATGAAGCTCTCATCTTCAGCATTACTGTGCTGCGTTGTATACCTTCTGGTCTACGAAGTCTGCCCAGTTGCCTTGCCCGTCGATTCTCCACACGTCCGCCGGAATGGTCAGCGCCACGCCGCCCACCTTCACCTCCTCTACGCCCACGTAGTAGAACGTCTCCGCAAATGGGTTCTGTACCAAGGGCGTGTACTGCGGCGGGGTTTCGAAGGCCGACTCGCCGAAGGCTAGCGAGCCAGTGATGGACGACGGGTCGAAGAAGTCCGCTAGGCAGTAGGAGAATTTGTTAGAGTAGACTGATTGGGAGGCCAGCTGAGAGGCCAGAGAGAGGGGGCCTTGGCCCAGTCCGATCACGCCTCCGGCTTTGTCGAAATTTGGTCCGGCGTACTGCCGCCCGCAGCCCAGGAGCAAGTTGGCCTGCACGCTCTTGCCGAGAGTTATGGACTCAAAGACGAGCAAGCCGCTGGTGAAGGACTGGTCGGTGTAGGAATAGGAGAATTTGCAGTGTCTGGCAGAGCCCGTCGAAGGCTTGGATCTCTGCTACAACGTGGATGGGGTTTCTAACCCTCGCTTCCCCGAGTTAGCCATACTCTTCCGAGGCAACCTGCTCTGATACTAGTTGATTGGGAGAAAACAGAATTAGGGTTAGGTCATGTGGGAGACATACACAGAGAAGCAAGAGAGAGAGAGAGAGAGAGTTGTGGAGATAAGTCAACTCATGAGGCATGAGTGTGTGACTCCCCTATCACACATGTATATTGCACTAGTACACATAGTGCACTTAGTACATTAAAAGTACTAAGTGTACTATGTACTATAACTTATGGGCTTGTACACACTATAAGGGTGGGCATAACGCCTTTACCCCAACAGATAATCCTAACTGTTGTGCTAAAGTAATAACCTTACCGGAAAACTGAAGCACTGGGGATCCGTTCTGTCTGAGTCCATAGAACTCGTCTTTCTGACCGGTCATGTATTGGGGCGGGAGAAATATGGTCTTCAGGTCATGGACGAAGATGTCCCAGTCAAAGGCTGTGACACCTGTGGCCTGGTCTGTATGAATACTAGACCAATGCTGCCACCAAGTGACTGTCTCATTAGTGAGATGGGGAGCCGCTAAGTGGACTTTGTCTTGAGGGTCTGTGATCCTAGCTAATGGAAAATGAGCATTAAACTGATGATGAATAAATTGATTAACTGATGAATGATCACACTTACCATCATACTTACTAAAGTTTGGTTGACTGCGAATGATGGTGGTTGATGCTGCTGTGCAGACTGCTGGCTGGTGACACCTAGGGTGTAAACGCAGCCTGTAGGGGACTGAACTGCAGGCGGCTGGTTCACATGCAGAAAACGCAAGTGTATATGCTGATTTGGGGCTGTAAAGGTACTGTATGGTTGACGCCAAACTACTTGAGAGAGAACTGACCTTACGAGAATAATTGCATGTATTTCTCAATAAATATTTCTCATTTATCCTTAAGGCCCTGGCTCTATAATGTTTCTTTCTCATTTACAAGGGCCTAGCTCTATATAATGTTTCTTTCTTTGTCATTTACAAGGGCCGAGCTCTATAAAGTGTTAATGGATGGGAGTCATACTAGAAATTTTGGGAACATTGTATCAAGGTGTTAGCAAGGATTAATCAAAACTTCTCTTTTATTCGACATGCCAACCTACATACTCGCCATGTGCATGGCATGAGCAGGTCTGCTGTCCTGGTTCAAACCAAACCTTTAGTGGTGCATCTACACAACTATGTCTCACAATGACCCAAACTCTCACTTATGTAGTGATAACTACACCATACAGGAACTGTTGAAGTGCATGCGTTGGAGAACCAAGGTTGGCTGAAGCAAACTCAAGCACTCCAAGAGCTAGATGAGACTAGTCTAGTGCTGAAGGCAAGGGAACTCCTAGGGCTGAGGAGGAAAGCTCTTAGCACACTGAAGACTGAATGGGAAACTAAGCCCTATGCAAGCCTATTTATACTAACTAGAGGCTGGTCAAGTTGGTTGGTCATTTATTTAATAAAGTTTATATTTATAAATGACAATAAATGTGAAATAAATACCTGAAAATATGGGAAAAATACCAGATAAATCCTAGTAAATTCCCTAAGGCTTCTGGGATGTTCTAAATGATGCACAGGCATATGAATGCATATTATGCAGGATGCAGAGTGCTTTCTAATGCAAACCGTAAGGCTTCTACTGACTCTACATGCGTGAATAATTCTCTCCAAGTGGGTTAAGGGACTTGACTGACTGACTGACCCGCTAAGACTGAGGAATGACCTACGTAGCTCGTGCCTGACTTATCCTTGACTGAGGATGTACAATGGGGTCACGGCGTACGACAATTATCATCCTACTGGGTTCTAATAATGTACAACTGTTGCACTGCTGATGATGAGCCATCTTGTCACCATGCACTGAGTGCAGAGTGTATGTGACAAATTACAGCAAAGAAAAGCACTGTTTTGCTGAATTTCAGCCATTGGGATTGTGTAGGAGAGTGAATATGGTTGGAATCACTTTTGGGAGCTTGGAAAGTACTCTTACAAGCTTGGATATGGAGTAGGGGAGGAGAAAGTGTAGAAAATACAGCCATAAAGCCTCATAAAGTGGGCGCTAGCTTCTAGAGAGAGGAGAAGACAGAGATGATGAGATGTCCACCCTAGGTGTTAGGCAAAGAGGGAAAGTTAGATGGGGTTCAAGCAGGACTGATACATGGCTGGTTGCTCTCTTTGAACAAAGGAGATAAGGTTTGGGCGGTGGACATTGTGCTTTGTCCACCTCGGGACATCAGTGTGTGAGGACACAGGACTGCTCATAATTTATAAGTAGTGAGTTTTGGTAGCCCAAAACTTAATAAAGTATGTACACACTCACTTATAAATTAATGCTAGTTCCTAAGGCTAGGTTTTGACCAATACTTACCATGTGTCACATGCCACATGACCATGTCAGCAAAGAGTTCCACATGGTTCACGGGCGGGCGTCCCCTTTCTTGGAACTACACATTGGTCAAGCAAGCACGAAAACAACATGCAAATTCAAGCACGTAAAGATGCTATGTAGTGCAACATTGGTATGGACATCCCCGTTTATGAGACTATACCAAAAATAGACATGTTCCATGCAAGTACACGAGGTACCAGACCCAATGGAACACCAATCTTTCAGGCATTTCCGGGCATGTACACATGCACGCGTCTCAATGGAAAGCCAAATCCACAGCATCACATGACTGGCATCAATCCAATGCATATGCAATTACCATGGATGCCAGTCCAATGTATATACATAATGAGAAAGCGTGGGTGGACTAGTTGGGTGGCCTAATGGTGACATATCTTATAAATTGAATTGTAAGATCCCTCCCAGATCTCCGTAACACAAGCCGTAAGATTACTACTTAAAAGAAGGGGTGCAGGCTAGCTCACCTCCCAACCGTACATGTGCGACTGCAAACCACCCCCTGAGCTAGAGGCTAAGACTCACTCCCATCAACAAAGTCCATGGCGGAAGTAGTTAGTGTAGGCTCAGACCCATTGTCAACAACTACCAACTATAATAATAATAAATCTATAAGTCACTTTATGTACTGGTTACTATTGCTTTAAATAACCATCCAGTCATAAAGAGCCTGTTGCCATATATATAGGCAGTGATGTGTGTGAACACACTTAGGACCGCCGGGGCACTTTTTCCCTCTTTAGGAGGTTTTTCCCCCCTGCTTGTATATACGCCCATCCTTCTAGGGCTAACTTATGTTTGTACATTGACACAATCTAATACACTTTGTGTTGTGTGCATTCTTGCTTCTTCTTCTCCAAGCTTTGTGTGCTTTCCTGCAACCCTAATTCCAACAATTGGTATCAGAGCAGGCATCGGCTCCCAGGGCTACGCCGCCAGCACCCTCCGACTCACGTTCTCCGATTGAGGTGAGTTTTCACGACAGCTTCCAGGTCCCTATACTCTGCAAATAAGCCCGTAGGGCTACGCGTTCTCAGAATTCGCATCTGAGGTCGTTTCGGGCTCCGTTTTTGCATTTCACGTTCTACACAGGTGTTTTCATCATTTTCTGCATAAATTTCGACAGTGCAGTTTTCTGCAAAACAGGCATACGTATTCTATTGTGGACCGTGCTACATAGCACGAGTTGTTTTTTGTTCAGTCTTTGCTTCATTACAGGCAGCTTTTGGTTGCCTCATTTATGTATGCATTACGAGGCCGGACATTCAGTTTGCAGTCTCACAGGTGAGCAGGTTTATGCATAGCCCAGGGTCTCAGCATTGGAAGGCAGTTAAACGCATCTTTCGCTACTTGAGTGGCACCATACATCTTGGGTTGTTTTATCCCAAGGGGGGATCGTTGCCGCCAGATTTACATGCTTGGGCAGCTTTTGCATCAGTTTCAGTCAGTGGCCATGGCTGATAACAGCAATGATGTATTTCGCATGTTGTCTGCTGAAGACAAACTGGATGGAGACAGCAACTACCCACTTTGGGCATACATGATGCAGCATGTTTTGGTTGCAAAAGGAGTGTGGAACATTGTGCAGGGTACGGATGTACGTCCAGGTTCTGTGGATGTAGGATTTGTTGAGGATGTTGCAGGTTCTAGCAGCTCTACTGTTGCTGCTGTTTTACCCACTGCTGAACAAGCTCGTTGGGATGGTAAAGATGCGCAGGCTCATGCCTTGATTGCACTTTCTGTCAAACGTAACATCACCCCACATATTCGTTCAGCTAAAACAGCAAAACAGGCTTGGGATATTCTAGCTGGTTTGTATGCAGGTCGTAACGAGGCAAAAATCGCTTACCTGCGTAAAGAGCTAGAATTGAAGATTATGCAAGAAGATGATGACATGAATGTTTTTCTTGCTGAGATTAAAGATCTCAAAGAACAGTTGATTTCTGCAGGTGAGATTATTCCTGATCATTCTCTTGTGCAGACTGTTCTTGATGCTTTACCTGAGACATATTTGACTTTTGCTTCCACGTGGAGACTTCTTAATGAGGACAGACCTGATGCTGTCAAGTATGATACTTTAGTCAACAAGCTCTTGCAAGAAGCGCAGTCCAGGCAAAACAGGGCCAGGCAGCGTGCAGTTGATCAAGCATTTATTGCTGCCCAGCAGCAGAGAAGAAGTGGCAAGGCAGTCCCTTCCACTGTTTCTTCTCCTATTAGTAGGTCTGCAACTTCTTCTCCTTCCACAGGTAGCAACAATAAGTCTGAGAAGGCTCTTGATAAAGGCAAGAAAAAGACCAGGTGCAACTATTGTAAGGCAAATGATCATGTCATTAAGAATTGCCCTAAGCTAAAGGCTAAAGAGGCAAAGAAGAAAGAGTCAAATGCAGCCACAATAGCGGATGCTTCTACAAATGCAGATTCTGCAAATGTTGTGCAGGATACAGAATGGGGGTTTAGCGTGTATTGCCAGTATGACCCATCTGTACATGATGCATGTTTGGTAGTTTCTGTTGACTCTCATGTATGGTATTTTGACAGTGGTGCTACAAAGCACATTACCTCGCATCGTGATATGTTCACTTCTCTTGAGGCTGTCCCTAATGGGAATACTGTCACATGTGCCAATAATGCTTCTTACCCAGTGAAGGGTATTGGTAAAATTATGCTTACTGCTGCAAATGGCAGCGCTTTCACACTTTCAGATGCTTTGTATGTGCCAGGGATAAAGAAGAATCTATTGTCTGTCTCTGCGCTTGCTAAACTTGGATTTGTAATCAAATTTGTGGATGACAGATGTACTGTTCATGATTTGACTTCTGGTGATACGATTATTGTATCTGGCACCTTGTTTCGTGGGCTGTATAGGCTCAATTCTTATGACAAGTGTGTGGAAGATTCAGCAAATGCAGTTTCTGATGAAAAGGCAGTTTCAGATGCAAAACTATGGCATGCTCGTTTTGGTCATCTGAACTTTGCTAGTTTGCTGCGTTTGCAGAAATTTGATATGGTTGCTTCATTGCCCCCTCTTGAGGCACCATTGAAACATGTTTGTGAAGGCTGTATTTTGGGCAAAATGCAGCGTTCTGCGTTTCCAAAGGATGGTTCTGTGCGGGCCACTCGCAAATTGCAGCTTGTACATAGTGATGTATGTGGGCCTATGCAAACTCCGTCATTTGGTAAACACTTGTACTTCGTGACTTTCATTGATGATTACTCAAGGCATGCATGGGTATATCCACTGAAGGCAAAGTCCGAAGTGTTTTTGTGCTTCAAACAGTTTTTTCTTATGGTTGAAAATGTATCCAATTGTACTGTGGGCACCCTCCGTACTGATCGAGGGGGGGAGTACATGTCTAAAGAGTTTGATGCATTTCTGGCTAGTCGTGGGATAAAACACCAATGTACAGTGCCGTATACCCCTCAGCAAAATGGTGTTGCTGAGAGGAAGAACAGGTCACTTATGGAGATGGCACGATGTATGGTTAAGAGCCAAGCTTTGCCACATGCGTTTTGGCTTGAGGCTGTCATGTGTGCTGCATATGTACTCAACAGGTGTCCCACTAAGGCCTTACAGTCTATTACTCCATACGAAGCTTGGCATGGCAGGAAGCCTTCTATTGGTCACTTGCGTGTCTTTGGTTGCTTGGCCTATGCTTTAGTGCCTATGCAACAACGCAGAAAATTGGATGATAAGGCTGTCAAATGCATTTTTGTTGGTTACAGTGCTGAGAGCAAGGGTTACAGATTGTATCATCCGCAGTCAAAGCGTATCTTGATTAGTCGAGATGTTGTTTTTGTGGAAGATGCTGTGCAGCCCTTGTTATCATGTACCAAAGAGACAGGTGTAAGCTCACGGGATGTATTTGATACGTTGTTGCCTCTCTTTACAGGTGGGAATTCAAATGTAAGTCCTAATGAGGCAAATATTCAGCCTAGGCAGATTTCAAACGACATCATAGATCAGCCTATTTCTGATGCAGATTTACAGGATGTAATTCATGAGAATAGGGCTGAAAATGAGCAGGCTAGAGGTATGCCTAAATGGCTGGTGCAAACCTTGCGTGATAGTAAGATTGATGCACCTATGACTAGTCGTACTCGTTCAGGTTTTCAGCATGCCTCTTATGCATCAGATTGTTATGCTTTGGCTGTGTCTAGTATGTGTGAAGAGGAAGAACCTCTTTCATTTGATGAGGCACAAAATTCAGAAAATTGGTTGGCTGCAATGCAAAGTGAATATGATGCTATAATGAAGAATGGTACATGGTCTTTGTGTGATTTGCCTCTTGGTAAAAAGGCCATTGGATGTAAGTGGGTTTTTAAATTGAAACGAAAGCCAGATGGTAGTGTTGATCGCTATAAGGCTAGACTTGTTGCAAAGGGTTATGCTCAAGAAAAGGGCATTGATTTTGATGAGACCTTTGCTCCCACTTGTCGTATGACTACCATTCGTAGCATTTGTGCATTGGCAGCTCATAATGGTTGGAATGTACATCAGTTGGACATAAAGACTGCGTTCTTGAATGGAGATTTGCATGAGGAGGTGTATGTATCGCAGCCTCGTGGTTTTGTTCAAAGAGGGCAGGAAAACAAAGTGTGCAGGTTGAAAAAGGCTTTATATGGTTTAAAGCAAGCTCCACGAGCTTGGTATGAAAAGATACATGCATATTTGACTGCACATGGGTTTCAAAATAGTCCAACAGAAAGCACTTTGTATGTTAAACGTGTGGATGGTGTACATCTAATCATTGCTCTCTATGTCGATGACATGCTGTTCACAGGACCAAATGAAAGTCATATTGCTGATTTTAAGGCTGATTTGAATGCCTCTTTTGAGATGTCAGATTTGGGGCATTTGCATCATTATTTGGGGATACAATTTAAGCAGTGTGATGGAGGTATTGCTTTGTGTCAGACAAAGTATATTGAGACATTGTTGCGGAGATTTGGCCTTGAAGACTGCAAGCCTATTGCTACTCCAATGGAGACAGGTTTGAAGTTGAGTCTTCATGATGCTGGAGATCACTTTGATGTCACACTCTATCAGACAGCTGTTGGTTGCCTCATTTATGTATGCATTACGAGGCCGGACATTCAGTTTGCAGTCTCACAGGTGAGCAGGTTTATGCATAGCCCAGGGTCTCAGCATTGGAAGGCAGTTAAACGCATCTTTCGCTACTTGAGTGGCACCATACATCTTGGGTTGTTTTATCCCAAGGGGGGATCGTTGCCGCCAGATTTACATGCTTTTTCGGACTCAGATTGGGCTGGTTGCTATGACACAAGAGTGTCCACAAGTGGTTTTTGTTTCATGCTCGGTAGCTCATGCATATCTTGGTTGAGCAAGAAGCAACCTACTGTGGCCACTTCTAGTTGTGAAGCTGAGTACAGGGCAGCTTTCACAGCTACGGTTGAGTGTGTGTGGCTCAGACGGCTTATGGTTGACTTGGGTGTTGGACAGGAGTCTGCCACCTCTATCTTCACTGACAGTCAGAGCGCATTGGCAGTTGCGAGAAACCCAGTTTTTCATGCTCGCACAAAGCACATTGAGGTGCATTATCACTATGTCAGGGAGAGACTCTCAGCAGGAGAGATCAGCTTGGCCTATGTGCCAACACAGGACAACCTCGCCGATCTTTTCACAAAGGCGCTTCCTCGTGAGAAGTTCGAAGCTTTCCGCAAAGCTTTGGGCTTGCTCCCCTTTGTGGATTGATCTACTTCGGGCATGGCACTCCCCTATACATGAGTGCCAGCTCTCGTTCACACCATCACTCCCAGGGGGGATTTGTTGCCATATATATAGGCAGTGATGTGTGTGAACACACTTAGGACCGCCGGGGCACTTTTTCCCTCTTTAGGAGGTTTTTTCCCCCTGCTTGTATATACGCCCATCCTTCTAGGGCTAACTTATCTTTGTACATTGACACAATCTAATACACTTTGTGTTGTGTGCATTCTTGCTTCTTCTTCTTCAAGCTTTGTGTGCTTTCCTGCAACCCTAATTCCAACAGAGCCAATAATAACGAGGGATTTACTAATAATCCACCTTAGCCATCTATATTAGCCTGTTTCCCAATCTTAGGGCTCCCTTAACCTTGTTGGATTAGGCCTAATTCCAAGGATTAATCATATTTTAGTATAATTAACACTTGGATTTGTGATTTTTAGAAATTGACTGGATAGGCATGATGATCTAAGTATGGTTAAAGATCTTATAAGATTAGATTCTCCCATTTTATATAAATTATTTAATTTATTGTAACCTTTCATTATACTAAAATATAATTAGAAATTATTAGCGTTAGGTAATAGCTAGGTAGTCGGTTACTTGCTTACCTTGGATTTGGGCAAAGCTCTCCCATAGTGGCTGTAAATCACTCTGGTAATTGGTTGCTTCAGGTTCCCCTTGTAGTAATGGTCCTTGCAAGTAACAGCATGGTGTTGAAAGTGGTCTTCCAAACACAAGGGTCAATGCGGTATGAACCAAATGAAGTCGAAATACATTGGAACCACCTACTGTACTGGTGCTAACATAGCAGCCATCTCACGGATCTAGTTTGTGACATTTTCATCGTCCATTTTCTTGTTGAACTTGGGAGGCTTTAGAAGTTTCAACAATTGAGTTCATTACTCACGAGGCATGGAGGAGGAACTCGACGATTTGGTAGTCCTACGACATCATGCTGGTAAAGGAGAGCGGTGACTATTCAGAGAGCCCAATGGAGAGGGACTCCATTAGGAGACCAAAAAAAGACAAACGATGTCTTTCTTGCTGACTATAAGAATTTTCCAAGTGACGGCTGTTGGATTGGGAGCAACGCTTCTCCAACCACACAAGGAGCGGCACAATAAGAGCTGGTTGTTCCATGTTAGGCTTGGAGTTCTTGCCTTGTTACGAATGATGAGCTTGACTTGATGCCATGTATGCAGTGGCCTAAGACCGGCATGCCATGTCCATCGAGGCGTACGTGTCGAGGTGTAGGGATAGGGCTGCAAGCGCTCCACCATGCGGGCCATCATAACTGTGAGATGGTTTGTATCCATGATGATAGCTATGGACTAGTGATAAGTGAGAGAACCCAAATAAATGTTTTCCCCAAACGTGATCTTGTGCACTAATGGAATGTAGAGGATCTACCCTATCCAAGTAGTCAATGCACATTGGTTCCAGAAAAGGAAAAATTTGCAAGTTCCCTATGCTAGTACTAAGCTTAAAAGCTAAAGTCGCAACAGTACCCAAACTATTTATGGTATACCTTGTTTGTACTTTAGAACCACCTTCATGCTGTAAGAGGCCTCCCAGCCTATCCAACCAAGATCTCCTAAACATAGTCCAACACAAGATTAGAGGAAACCAAATA
Source organism: Cibotium barometz (assembly GCF_041138505.1). NCBI lineage: Eukaryota > Viridiplantae > Streptophyta > Polypodiopsida > Cyatheales > Cibotiaceae > Cibotium > Cibotium barometz. Next base: position 1,288,134 of record NC_141047.1, on the reverse strand, counting down.
AAAGGGGTGGAGGCAAGCTCACCACCCAACCGTAAGATCAATACTTCGATCCAACCTCGAGCCAAGGGCTAACTAAGGTTCTACTCCATAGATACATGCCTGTCAGCACTGGCGTCCCATACCAACAGTGCTTGCCCACAGGGAACCACGGCAAGACTATTTGTGATTCGCCATGTCCACGGCAAGTGAAACTCTAGTCCATGCACAGTCCCATCAGAAGTGCACTAGACAACTAACTACACAATAATAACCCAACACATCACTTATATAGTGATAACTATCGTTATAAATAGCTAACTTGCTATGGATAGCCAGTAGCCGAGTTTTAATAATTCTGAACCTTAGCCCATCTGCATGCTATCTCCTAATCTGAGGGTCCCCTAATCCTACAGGATTAGGCTTGCTAACCTGAGGATTAGTTTCAGGTACATAACACATGCAAATCTAGTTGAAGCAAGGTTAGGCTCTGATACCAAATGTGGTACACTTATGTCCAATGTGCAAGAGAAGATAGACAACGGAATAGAGAGACATGCACAACACACTACTACCTATACTATTGTATTATTTATGTTCAAGAAAATGTGGTACAATACTCTCCGAGTACAAAATGATGCTGAAAATGTTGATATGGGATCTCACAGTGCTGTAGATCAAGGCTTAATCAGGCCTTGACCAAATAAACGCTTTGTAAAAGGCTCAATCGCTTATCAGAGAAGAGATGGCATGGCTGAATATCGGAGGCATGTATACATATAGGGGTCCTCATGCCCAGTCGGCCAGTGCTACTGCTATCGACCTGTAGAGGACAGCCCACAACTTGCATAGTTGCAGTCGGTTTCACATGTGTGGCTGCCCGACCTGCCAAACATGTGGGTGTTGTTGTCTAGGTCTACTCGCTTACCCATAGGTTGCCAACTGCCCCAGATGCTGCCTAACTGACTGTGGCTGCTGCCACATGTGCTTGGAATACATGGAGCTGCGTCACAATGTGTCACGTGCATCCCGCACTTGGATGCCACGTAGACATGTCTGAACAAGAAGGTGCAGGACCTGGGGTGGAAAATTGGTCCCATGTGAGCCCAGTCTGGGATGAGTCAGCCAGGGTTCCACTCCATTCGTCCGAGGTCAGGTGTGCATTGTCCTACACATGTGTCCAAGGTCAGGTGTGCATTGTCCTGCACATGAAATAGGGCCAGTCCGCGCTGTGAGTCTCCCTCTAGAATGATATCAGTTGCTCTGTGTGTTTGGTATGTGACCAGATGCCAGATAGCTGTGTAGGTTGCAGGTAAAAGGGGGCATCCATTAGGGCTACCCCAGAAAGGGGTATTATACCCCATGTTTGGGCAAGGGGTAGGCCTCAGCTACCCCAAGGGGCCCATGGCCCTTGCCCACCAGGCAGGCTGTCGGCCAGCCCAAGAGGGCTTGGTGTTACGAGTCACGACCCTGTGTTTTTCTCTGGACAATATGCAGGTGGGCACAGGGACACGGTGGATAGTGTGAATGGCATTAGTTTGGAGTTGATAAGGAAACCCATGTGTGGACAACCCCAAGTGTGAAGGGGACAAAGAGAATTAAAGTTTAAAGGTTTTATAACCTTTGGTACAAAGAGATTTTAATTATAAGGTTTTATAACCTTTGATGATTTAAAAAGCTAATTTGGAGGATGCGCCTTTTGCTATTGCTTTTGTTTTTTTTAAGGAGAAAAGGGGGGTGGTGGGCTGTTTTTCATGCGCCTCCCTATTGGTGAAAAGGGGAGAGGGTTGAAGAGTTGGGCTGCAGCACCAGCACGTTTCTCTCTGTGGTTGGTGAAACAGGTGGGCTGGACAGCATGGGTCTTTTTCTCTTTCTCTGGTGAAAAGAGGGCAGGTCTACACTTGGTCGGGCAGCTACAGCACATACGCTTTCTCTCTCTCCTTGGAAAGGTTGGCGGGTTGGGCTGCAGGAAACATAGGGCTGTCCATGCCTTTGGGGAGGAGGTCGGGCTGCAGCACGTGTTTTCCCTTTTTGGCTACTAGGGGGCTGGCTGCAGGTGACGCATAGCTGCGTAGGAGGCGGATGACTGGACTGCGCTTGTTCTCTCTCTCTCTCTTGGAAGTTTGCTGTGAGACAAGAGCACTGGAAGTATCGGGATGTGTGCTGCTCATAGGGTGAGAGACTATGGGTAGTTGTGGCAACCCTGATCAAGGAGGAAAGCTTCTGAATGCAGGACTCATGTGAGGGAGTCTTTCGATGTATGGCTGGATTTATTTGTGGATGCCGAGTAGACAAGAAGCCTTGGCAGGGTCTTTGCAGGCTTTGCGAGTTCTACTGTGACGGCTGAGTTTTCCAGCCTTATTGTAATCAAAGTTCTCTTATAATCAATTAAAGAAATACCGCAAGGGGCGCCACTCCGTTTTGGGGCCAATCGGTGTCCGTGTACTATTTGCAGGAGCACTCTAGCTTCCCCTGTTTGTTTTCCTTTTCTAGGTCCTCAAAGGTGTTTTGTGTGCGAGTGTTTGTTTCACCGCCCGTCAAGTTTCTGAAGGCTGGTTTTCATGGTTCCATTGTCGGGATATCGTCTACTTTCTCAAGGATGCGAGCCGTGGTTGTCACATCAAAAGCTTCAACATGTGGAAAGTGTGAAGGAAGTATAGGAGAGTGTAGGATTGTATGTCTTTGTCGATATGAGGTGAAGAGCAAAAGCTAAAGATGAAGCTCAGGAGAAAAGACACCAAGGACAGGAAGTAGTCACCCACGAACAAGAAAGCAGTTGAAGTGCTATGGTGCAAGAGATGGGTTGAAGGCTATGGCTTTTTACACTTTGTCACCGGTGGTATCTTCACAGAGGCTTCATGGGTTCGGAAGACAGTTTCTTTCTATGTTTAGCAGTGGTGGTCTACTATGCTTCATCAAGGACTTGTGCTTATCACTTGGGTGCAGTGCAAGCAGGTTTTGGGTGTCTGAGGATGTATCAGATGAGGCTTAGATAGAAGTGGAGGAACTTGATGAGGTTCTTAAGGAAAGAAAGTTACGAGGTAAAGTTTTCCGTCGCTATCTTGTGAAGTTCAAGAACTGTTCACTGATGGATGTGAAGTGGATGGAGGAGGGTGCTTTAGCAGATTCATTTCAAGTATTGCAGCTTTATCTTGATGCCTTTGAGTTGGAGCCGACTCTTGTTACGGCTCATTCAGGTTCAGCAGAGCATGGGTCTGGAGCATTGCTTGATGCTCAAGAGGGGCCTAGCACCTCCGCTCCCTTGTTACAGACACGCTCAGTTGTCATCTAGGAGTCGTTTGGTGACATCTTTGTGTTCACTCGAAGGTACTGAGGATGACAGTACATTTGCTTATGGGACTTCTATGATATTGTGTACTAGTCACATGAGATGGTAAAGTTGGGTATGGTTCACAGTCGGTTGCACCATGAACTATAACTGCAATTTTGCCTTTGGAACTAAGGTATGACTGAGGAAGATTGGGACATTGATCTTTGTCATATGGTTCTGGCTATTCTTGACCACAGGATTGGTCAATTGGATATTGAGATGATGCTATTTGTGGAGTTGATCTCCTTTGTAATGCATGGTTTGGTTGAGCTCAAAGTCTGTAGCAACTTGAGCTGACACTTCGAGCTCTATGGAGGGCGTAAGTCTTGCGAGCAGTCCTAGAGGTTGTTTGGTTCATGGATATATGGATTGAACTCTATATGTGCATGTATGCATACACTTTTTGAGGTATTATTATATTCTGGTGCCATTGGTTGGTACCCTTGAGAATACATTGGGTGATTGTGTCGTGTGAGGCATGTATATCGGTATGATACATCAAGTACTTTACTATGTTCATGGATGCACCACTGCGTGTGACTCCTGCGGGATCGCCATGAGACATATGTGGGAAGTACTTAGTGGATGTATTGTTTGGATGCATTGAGTGCCTTCATATGCTCATGTTGTATCTCCAGTCGTGGGTCCTGTGAGATACCCATGGGCGTAAGGCTTGTGAGCAGCCCTTAGACTGTTACTTTAGAGTAGGTAGAGCATTTTGAGGAGCATATTGTTACTGGTGGTCATAGGGGCATGGATTGGACTTTGGAGAAGTTAGAACGGCAATAATATTGGCCAAAGATGAGGTGAGATGTGTTTTCATATGTACAACACTGTGATATTTGTCAAAAGGTGAAAGCTCCTCGTGGGAAGAAGATAGGGTTGTTACAGCCCTTGCCAATTCTCGAGGGACCGTTCCAAGATATTTCGATGGATTTTGTTATGAAAATGCAAGGCCAATGTGACCGCTGAAGATGTTGCCCATTTGTTCATTTGGCATTGGTACTCGATTGGCGGGATCCCTAGGACCATAGTGTTAGACCGAGATGCCAAGTTTACCAGTCATTTTTGGAGAACATTGTTTGATAACTTTGGTACTAAATTGAATTTTTCCAATGCATTTCACCCATAGACGGATGGCCAGATAGAAATCTACAACCAGTTGGCCTTTGATGTGCTGAAGTGTTATATCGATAATCAGTAAGGTAAGTGGGAATGTTATTTGCCTTTAGTTCAAGTTGTTTTGAATGATTCTTTTTCTTTAGCTATTGGCAGGACTCCATATGAAGCAGTGTTTGGAAGGCCATTCCAGTCGCTATTGACCAGAACTCGTCTTCAGTACCGAAGAAGCGAACAGATTGATAGAGTCTTACTAGGAGATTTTGGAGTCAGTAAAAGACAGGTTGACTAAAGCGCAGGAGGCGTACACTCGCCACGCCAACAAAGACCGAAGGGATATGAAGTTTTTGGAAGGTGATTGGGTTTATCTTCTGATTATGAAGCAAAGGTTGAAACAGGTGGGCAAGCGATGCCCAAAGTTGTCATTCAGGAGCTTCGGATCTTTTCCCATCCAGAAAAAGATTAACAAGGTTTCAACGAAGTTGAAGCTACCTCCGAGTTGGATTATGCACGATGTGTTCCATGTCAGTTGGTTAAAACCATACACAGGTCCGATCCCTTCAGAAGTGAAAGACGAAGCGGAACCAGATATCATTGATGAAGCTGAAGTAATGGTTCCAGAACAGATCCTTTTGCACCGCTTCAAGCATGGCTTAGGCTGAAAGCAAAGACAGTTCCTCACAAAGTTTTAGGACTGAGGGACCAAGAAGCGGTATGGCTTGACAAAGAGTTCTTCGACGACTATCCGGCTTTATTGATGGACTATTTGGAGACTATGCAGCTTCCGTCAAGTTAAGCAGAAGAGAAACGTGCATCCCGCGCTTGGATGCCACGTAGACATATCTGAACAAGAAGGTGTTGGGGTAAAGGCATTATGCCCACCCTTATAGTGTGTACAAGCCCATAAGTTTTATAGTACATAGTATACTTAGTACTTTTAATGTACTAAGTGCACTATGTGTACTAGAGCAAATATACATGTGTGATAGGGGAGTCACACACTCATACTTTGTGAGTTGACTTATCCCCACATGTCTCTCTCTCTCTCCCTTCTTCTCTGTGTGTGTCTCCCACATGAAACCTTTCTTTCTTTCCTTCTTTCTTTCTTTCTTTCTTTCTTTCTCTCTCTCCCTTCTTCTCTGTGTGTGTCTCCCACATGAAACCCTAACTGTTTCAGCTGAGCTTCTTTAGCTCCCTTCAACTGGTATCAGAGCTTTGGTCCCAAGGCTAGGGTACTCTTCTTCTACATGTGTTTCACCTGGGCACTCTTCGGTGAGAGCAGGTGCCTCCCTATTTTCGTCAATACAGCGGAAGCCGAGGTGGGTTGCGCAGCTGGTGCCCTTCAAGGCGAGGAGGCAGCTGGATGTGCCCGTCCAGATCAGAGCCCTGACCCCTGAAGAGTTTGTGAAGGAGGTGGAGCGTGTTGTGAAGATCACTTTCCCAGACTCCGCCTGCATCCACTACATGGGCGACTCCACTTGGCGAGCCACCCTTAAGCCCGTCGCCTTCTTCCCGACTCGCTGGGGCAGCGCTCGCAGCAGGTGAGGCGCCTAGAGCGAAGCTCCGCCAGCATGCAATTCCATCCCCGACACCGCCAGCCTGTAGTTCCATCCCCGTCTCGCCGCCAGCCTGCGGTTTCATCCCCGCCGCAACCAGCCTGCAGTTTTGTCTATCGTCATCACCAGCTCCCCGTTACAGAAAACCGCCCAGCTGCACAGCAGCAGCAGCAGCATCAGCACATGAGTCAGCAAATACAATGCCCCCCCCTTTTCTGCAACAGAAATCAAAAATTTCAGAGGTATTTGCTTCAATTTTGGGATTTGCATGTCCGTTATCATCAATTGAGCAGGTACAGGTCCTAATGGCTCAGATTTGAGCACAATTGGCAACATTGGGTGACATTGGTCACATTCCGGGTCAATTGGCAGGAAATAGGGTGTTAACATTTGGGGCTTTTGATGTAATTGTGCCGTTGGGCATTCATACATGCTATATGATGTGAGCAATCTCACATTCGGGGCTAAATTGCAGGAAATTGCAGTGCAAATCAAAGGGCTTTTGTGCCAATTGGGTTGATTTGCATGCAGGCACTGGCATTTGATGCTTTGGGCAATGTGTTGATGCCTGTCAAGCAGTCAATGTGCGAGTAAATCAAGGGGCTTTTATGTATTGGATGTATATGTGGCCAGGGGGGAGCATTGTGAAGACTCTGGATGCCTTCATGTGCATTAATGTACCATTCATGATCAGAAATTGATCTTGAATCAAGGGGCTTTTCAAGATTTTGTGCTTGTTGAGCTTGGCAAAGCAGCAGGGAAGACTTTTATGCCTAAAACCCTCAGAAATCCACTTGCAGTCAAGGGGCTTTTGCCCAATTTCTGTCCGGGACTGTTGTATGCAGTGGTGGGGACTGTCAAGGTCTGATTTTCACTCATTTGGACAGCCTGGAGAGCATTTATTGCTACTGTACTTGCTGGTACAGATTTGGTACAACTTTGTACAAGTTTTGGCATGGTTGTACATTGATTTGAGTGAGGAAAAGGCTCATTTTCAGCTGCTGTACTTGCCGGTACAGGTTTGGTACATCATTGGTGAGCACTTAGTACTGTTGTACAGTATTTTGGAAGGGGAACAAAGCACATCTAAGGTGCTGTCATAAATCTGCAGCAACCAGATTTTGGTGATTTTATCACATTCAGTGGGAGGAGAGTTGCATTCGTGCTTCTGCAGTGGGAGATAAACTTTGGGAGAACAACTGTGAGCACTTTGTGTGCTTTTGGTGCAGTGTTTGCACATCTTGCAGGGAGTCAGGCATTGACTGTGTCAAAGGTTGCATATTGCTATGGCAACCAATGGTGAGAGCTCTTCATTGCTTCACATCAAAAAGCTTGAAGGCTCACATAATTATGACATTTGGCAAACCCAGTGCTATAATGTGTTGCTCCAGAAGAAGCAGCACAAGCCCATCCAAGAAAGGGGTGTAATGCCCGCTTCTCTTACTGCTGAAGAATGGGAAGATATGGATGAGCTGGTAAGATCCACCATCATGTTGTCTGTGTCAGACACTTTACTTTTCAGCATACGTGAAGAGAAGACAGCTTGGGGAATGTGGCAAAGATTGCAGGACTTGTATGCCCAGCAAAGTGCCTCAAGCAAAGTGTATTGGTTGAAGAAACTCATAGGTCTTCAAATGAAGGAAGGGGCGTCTATGACAGCCCATCTAAATGAGTTTAATGGTGTTGTCAGCCAGGTCATCAATCAAAAGTTGGCAATGGACGATGAGTTCAAAGCCACCTTTCTCTTATGCACTTTGCCAGAGAGTTGGGACACATTTAGGACAGCCACTAGCAATTCAAATGCTATGTTGTCATATGCAGATGTGGAGGGTGCTCTTCTTCAAGAGGAGATGAACAGGAAGAACAACTCTGTTGGAAAGTCCAATGCAATGAATGCACGTGGGAGATCCCAGCAAAGGGGTAAAAGCCAAGAACGGGGAAGGAGCAAGTCCCGCTCCAAAAAGGACTTGGAATGCCATTATTGTGGCAAGAAGGGACATTGAGCCCTTACTAATCTTCCACTTTCCACTACCAAATGTGGTAACATAACCAGCATCATCAAGCTGTCCAGTAGAAAACAGGTTCTTCTTGATCTCAGGCACATGCCTGACATTATGGAGCATAAGCTGTGAGCCATCTGAAAACACAAGCCTCACATCAACTCTGCCAAGAATCTGGGATGCATGGTTGTCACCCAAATAAACTATTCCTTCATTGCCAGCAGTATACCTGACAAACAAGTCTCTGCAACCTGTGACATGAAAGGAGGCACCTGAATCAATGATCCATGAGTGCATACCATGACCATCTCCTGCATGGAGTGAATGGGCATCAAGTGAAGACATGAATAGGACTTCATCCTCACTGTCACCTGCATGTGACACATTGACTTCTTCAATCTTGACTCCACTTTTGCCCTTTGGCTTTGCATCTTTGGCTTCATCTTTGTCTTTGTCTTTTCCTTTGCCCTTTTCCTTTTGATCATTCTTCCATTTGTACAGGCTCTAAGGTGGACACTCTTTACTTCATGCATGCTGGTGTTTGTCACCATGCTAATGTAAATGTAACCGAGCTGCCGGAAATCTCTATGTGGCATAGCGGGTTGGGACACATGAGTGTCAAAGGAATGGAGCAATTGTCTCGTTTTGGTTACTTGCCTTCTCTAAAGTTCTCAAGTTTTCAGTTTTGTGAGCATTGTATATATGGCAGGCAACTCCAGTGCCCCCACAAGAAAGCTCTTGGACAGAAAGATGCTCAGTTAGAGCTTGTGCATACAGATGTATGTGAGATGCCTCAGCTTTCTTTGGGAGGGGCAAAATATTTTGTGTCTTTTATTGATGATGCCACACGCAAGGTGTGGGTTTATCCTCTTCGTTTGAAGAGTGATACATTCTCAGTGTTTGAGAAGTTTGTTGCTCATGTTGAGAATCAAACTGGCAAAACACTGAAGGCTTTGCGTTCCAACAATGGTGGAGAGTATATGTCCAAACAGTTTCAGGACTTTTGTGATGCTAAAGGCATCAAGAGGGAGCTCTCTGCTCCTTATGATCCTCCACAAAACGGGACAGCAGAGAGGATGAATAGGACCATTCAGGAGAAGGTCCGTTCTATGTTGTCACATGCTGCGTTACCTCATGGTTTTTGGGCTGAAGCTATTATGACAGCCGTTCAACTTATAAACAGGTCACCTAACACGAGGCTTGGTGGGAAAGTGCCAGAGGAAGTATGGACAGGGAAGCCTCCGTCCTACAAGCACTTGAGAGTGTTTGGTTGCGTTGCGTACGTGCACATACGTAGGGAAATACGCACCAAACTTGATCCTAAGTCTCACAAATGCATATTTCTAGGATATGGTGACAGAGGTGAAATGGGGTATAGACTTTGGGATCCAGTGAATAGAAAGATGATACGCAGCAATGATGTCATTTTTGATGAAACATGCATGTATAAGGAGCCTGCAAGGCAACAGGAGCCTGGCAGAGTCATCTTTGATGATGATGGACATCATGGACAACAACCAAGGGTTGTAAATCAGCCATTACAGCAACAAAACCAGCCCTTAAATGGTGCTGAAAATGGTCCAAATGGACAGCCAGAGATGGCAGAAGATATCCCTATGGATATCCCACAGTTAGAGGAGATACCGGGCATGATCTTTCAACCTTATGGCATGGAACAGGAGCCACCAATAGGTGATATGCAGGCTGGACAGCAACCTGCAAATGATGATCATTGGATACGGAGGTCCACAAGACCCTCCAGACCCCCTGACAGGTTTGTTTCAGGGGTTGACTACTTGATGCTCACTGACTGTGGGGAGCCCTCTTGTTATAAGGAGGCTTTACAGAGGGCAGACAAGGCTCTTTGGGAGTGTGCTATGAAGTCAGAGATGGATTCTCTGCACAAAAATGGAACATGGAAGTTGGTGCATTTGCCTACAGGTAAGAAGGTTTTGCCATGCAAGTGGGTTTACAGGCTCAAAGTTGCACCTGATGCAAAGCCAAGATACAAAGCCAGGTTAGTGGCTAAGGGCTTCAAGCAGGAATATGGTGTGGACTTTGATGAGATCTTCTCTCCAATGGTCAAAATGACCACATTTAGAGCTGTATTAGCTTTGGTTGCTCATGATGATCTGGATTTGATTCAGATGGATGTGAAGACTGCTTTTCTTCACGGTGATCTCCATGAGGAGATATATATGTAACAGCCAGAGAGTTATGCAGTGAATGGAAAGGAGAAGCTTGTATGCAAGCTGAAAAAGAGTCTTTATGGGCTCAAACAGGCACCAAGGGAATGGTATCATAAATTTGATACATTCATGAAATCCCAGGATTTCAAGAGGAGTGACATAGATCACTGCTTATACACCAAGAAAGCTTTGGATGGCAGTCTATTAATCCTCATCTTATATGTTGATGATATGTTGATTGCCGGGAAATCTTGTAAAGAGATGGATGCCTTGAAGAAGAGGCTGCATCAGACCTTTGATATGAAGGATTTGGGTGATGCAAATCACATTTTGGGTATGCGGATACTTCGGGACAGAAATCAGCATGTGTTGTATTTGTCTCAGAAGGAATACATTGGCAAAGTTGTGCAGAGGTTCAATATGGAAGGGGGGAAGAAGACTAGTACTCCTTTGTCTCCATATGTGAAACTCAGTGCTATGGACAGCCCACAGTTGGATAGTGACAGGGCTGATATGGCCAAGATTCGGTATGCTTCAGCTTGTGGCAGTCTCATGTATGCCATGGTTGCTACCAGGCCGGACATTGCATTTGCAGTGGGAGTGGTTACTAGATACATGGCCAAACCTGGCAAGAAGCATTGGGAAGCAGTGAAAGGTGTCATGAGATACCTGAAGGGCACACAAGATATGTGCATCTGCTTTGGCAAACAGGATGCATTAGTGCATGGTTACACGGATTCGGATTATGCCGGTCATCCAGATAACCGGAAGTCTACTACCGGTTATGTGTTTACATTCACAGGAGGTGCTGTGTCATGGATATCCAGGATGCAGAAGTGCACTGCCTTATCTACTACAGAGGCCAAGTATATTGCAGCCACAGAGGCTTGCAAGGAGGCATTATGGCTATCTCGGTTAGTGGTTGATTTGGGTTATACAGGGGATATTCCATTGTTGCATTGTGACAGTCAGAGTTCCATCCAGTTGGCAAAGAACCCTGTCTTTCATGCAAAGATGAAGCATGTGGATGTGAAGTATCACTTCATCAGAGAGGTGATAGAGAACAAGCCGATTCAGCTTGTCAAGATTCATACGGATGACAACCCGGCTGATCTGTTGACAAAGAGTTTGCCTCCAGAGCGGTTTGCTCATTGTAGGGCACATTGCCTTTAAGTGGGAGGTTGTTGGGGTAAAGGCATTATGCCCACCCTTATAGTGTGTACAAGCCCATAAGTTTTATAGTACATAGTACACTTAGTACTTTTAATGTACTAAGTGCACTATGTGTACTAGAGCAAATATACATGTGTGATAGGGGAGTCACACACTCATACTTTGTGAGTTGACTTATCCCCACATGTCTCTCTCTCTCTCTCTCTCCCTTCTTCTCTGTGTGTGTCTCCCACATGAAACCCTAAGTGTTTCAGCTGAGCTTCCTTAGCTCCCTTTAGAAGGTGCAGGACCTGGGGTGGAAAACTGGTCCCATGTGAGCCCAGTCTGGGACGAGTCAGCTTGGGTTCCACTCCATTCGTCCGAGGTCAGGTGTGCATTGTCTTGCATGTGCGTCCAAGGTCGAGTGTGCATTGTCCTGCACATGAAACAGGGCAGTCCGCGCTGTGAGTCTCCCTCTGGAATGATGTTAGTTGCTCTGTGTGTTTGGTCTGTGACTTGATGCCAGACAACTGTGTAGGTTGAAGGTAGAAGGGGGCATCCATTAGGGCTACCCCAGAAAGGGGTATAATACCCCATGTTTGGGCAGGGGGTAGGCCTCAGGCCACCCCAAGGGGCCCATGGCCCTTGCCCACCAGCCCAAGGAGGGGTTGGGCAGGCTGTTGGCCAGCCCAAGAGGGCTTGCCAAGAGGGCTTGGCCAGGCAGCTGACTTGCCTTTGGGCCAGCCCAGCCAGTCGGCTAGCCCATAGGGCAGCCGGGACTGCAGGCGGCCAGTGCCCAGCCAGCAGCCTGCTCTTGCCTGAACAGCAGCCCACAGAGGTGGCCAGGCCAATCCAGCAGTGTAGGTATGAACACGTGGTATTTTTCAGCATTTAATGCTACTTTAGCAGGTCGTGGGGCTATTTTCAGCAAACCGACCTGGATAAACCAGCCAACCAGCATCTAGGAGGGGTATATAAACCCAAGGCATAATTCAGTCCAATCATTGTTGGGGTAAAGGCATAATGCCCACCCTTATAGTGTGTACAAGCCCATAAGTTATAGTACATAGTACACTTAGTACTTTTAATGTACTAAGTGCACTATGTGTACTAGTGCAATATACATGTGTGATAGGGGAGTCACACACTCATGCCTCATGAGTTGACTTATCCCCACAACTCTCTCTCTCTCTCTCTCTTGTTCTTCTCTGTGTATGTCTCCCACATGACCTAACCCTAATTCATACTCCTACACAACTGGTATCAGAGCTCTGTGTATGGTCTTGAGACAGCATGGTCTGGCGCAGGAAAGTAGCTTGCAGGTGTGTGTCCAAGCAAGCATGGCTGAAGGCCGATAGCCTGTACGTGTGAGTATTGGTATGCGCAGTGCTGGACTTGGGCGTGAGAAAATCACAGGGCAGATGTGTTGTTCGCTTGTTGCGCTTTGTGGCCACCAGCGGCTGCTGCTGTAGGCGAGTGGCGCTCATAAGCGAGCGAACACATGCGAAGGCAGCAATACGTAAGCGTTGGGTAGCTGGCTGCTAAGCGTGAGCGAATCAGTCGTGGGCTGGCGAGCGTTAGCCATTGAAGGAGGCGAGCGGTGAACAGTAGCGAGCCACTGAAGCGAAAGCAGCGCTAGGCGTGAGCGAAGGCGAATACATGAGCGTGGAGAAGAAGCGACGATCTTTTCAACGAGCACTACGCGGCAACTCTCCAGCTCGATAGAGATCCAAAGGCGGCAACGACGATCAGTGAAAGTACTGATAAGTGCTATGGAGGCCAGGCGCAATGAGGATGCGCTGCTTATCGACTTCCTGTCTTCTGTCGTGGAGTACCTCCCTGCTAGTGCTCTTTTGTTCTTACGCCCGCCCTCTCCTGATACACCGACTGACAAGAGCACCGCCATGTACCGAGTCTGACGCAGCACCAGCATTAGAAGTGCCCCCCCCCACCTGCACAGAACAGCAGCAGCATCATCATCCCTTTTCCTGCAACAACAAAACCCGCCTGCAAATTAGAGAAAAATCAGAAAATTACAAGGTATTTTCCTCAATTTTTTTTTGGGATTTGCAATTGAGCAAGTACAATCAACAATTGAGCAGATACAGGTGTCGAATTGCTCAATTTTGAGCAAAATTGGCAAAATTGGGTGACATTGGTCACAATCAGGATCAACTTGCAGGACATTGGTCACAATCAGGATCAATTTGCAGGAAATTGGATGTCGAAATTTGGGTCTTTTGATGTAATTGTGCAATTAAGCACTCATACATGCTGTATGATGTGAAAAATCGCACATTTGGGCAAAATTGCAGCAAATTGCAGTGCAAATCAAGGGGCTTTTGTGCCGATTTGGTTGATTTGCAGTCTCATGTATGCCATGGTTGCTACTAGACCGGACATTGCATTTGCAGTGGGAGTGGTTTCTAGATACATGGCCAACCCTGGCAAGAAGCATTGGGAAGCAGTGAAAGGTGTCATGAGATACCTGAAGGGCACACAGGATATGTGCATTTGTTTTGGCAAACAGGATGCATTAGTGCATGGTTACACGGATTCGGATTATGCCGGTCATCTAGATAACCGGAAGTCTACTACCGGTTATGTATTTACATTCACAGGAGGTGCTGTGTCATGGATATCCAGGATGCAGAAGTGCACAGCCTTATCTACTACAGAGGCCGAGTATATTGCAGCCACAGAGGCTTGCAAGGAGGCATTATGGTTATCTCGGTTAGTGGTTGATTTGGGTTATACAGGGGATATTCCATTGTTGCATTGTGACAGTCAGAGTGCCATCCAGTTGGCAAAGAACCCTGTCTTTCATGCAAAGACGAAGCATGTGGATGTGAAGTATCACTTCATCAGAGAGGTGATAGAGAACAAGCAAATTCAGCTTGTTAAGATTCATACGGATGACAACCTGGCTGATCTGTTGACAAAGAGTTTGCCTCCGGAGCGGTTTGCTCATTGCAGACACTTGATGGGCATTGGATGAGGCCATTTTCAGCCTTGATATGGCCTTGTATATTATCATGTACATGCTGATTTTTCTTTTCCTTTACTTAAGGGCACTTTGCCTTTAAGTGGGAGGTTGTTGGGGTAAAGGCATAATGCCCACCCTTATAGTGTGTACAAGCCCATAAGTTATAGTACATAGTACACTTAGTACTTTTAATGTACTAAGTGCACTATGTGTACTAGTGCAATATACATGTGTGATAGGGGAGTCACACACTCATGCCTCATGAGTTGACTTATCTCCACAACTCTCTCTCTCTCTCTTGTTCTTCTCTGTGTATGTCTCCCACATGACCTAACCCTAATTCATACTCCTACACAATCATCTCATATTTCACCAAGTGTTGAGGCCACTCAAGGGGCCAGGACAGCCAAGGAGAAGCTAATGCAAGGGTGGATTGTGCAGGTCAAGGGCAGAGGATTATTCTCAGCCAAGAAGGTTCAAGTTGAGTCTTTTATTTCAGATTTTGCATCATTCTAATAAAAGCAAATACACCATCCGTGGTGGGGGCCCTACAGAGGGTATTCGGGACCCAATACTGTGTCCTCTTCTCCCTCTCTCTATTTTTCTGCACATTTGTTTAAGTTTTGTGCATAATTCTCATTGTGAAACGTGTGCTGATTTCTCATCATTGAAGTTACCGATCTCCCCTGAAGCTTCCGCATGTTACACAATGGGATGAGGTTGTTGAGCAACATGCTTGGACACAACATCCTCTTTACTACCACAATCAAACAAGACTACGACAAAGTGCCTTGAAAAGAAGCACAACACTTAACTCCTTAGCGTAGAACTGTTTTTGATTGATTCATTGTGTGATATTTGTGGATTGGATTCCTCGATTCATGATTTCCATGGTTTGATTCTTATGAAAGATTTCCTTATGGGAAGACTAGTGCATAAGTTGTTGGATAATGTAAGTACACACAGCTTTGTTGATGCGTTGCATGTACAAGAATTGAATGTTTTCGTAAGCATGAGTAGCCACAATCGTGTGGTGAACTTTGTTAAAGGGTGTGTATTGGCATGGAATCATTGAGTATCAAAGATAACCTTTTATGTCTTGGATTATGAGGACTTAGGCTTTCACATTTTTGCGATTGACCGTGTTAATGTTTCACTTAGCAAAGAATGTATTTTGAGAAGATTTCCTAACGTTGCTTACATTAACCATTTTTTAATTTTTTAATTTTTGGGTTTGTGGATGCAAACTATTTGTGATTCAATGTGATTGATTGTTCCTGTTACTAAGTCTCATGTAAACTCTCGCACCAGAAAGAGTGATTTTTCTAGCAATTCGGATGAGTTGTCTACTTGTAATGTAATGCTTTGCATGTTGATTCATTACTTCATCATTCAGATTGTGTACCATATTTTGTTGCCATTAAGTCTTGTTTTTCAGTATTGTCATGTGATCTTAAATTCACTTGTAAATCAATATTATCATTTAATGATTGTTTGAATGAACTAACTTTTGGAAATTCGAATCTGAAAATATAATTAACAAATCTTAGTTGGATGTACTTGCTCTTGAAAGGGTATCGGATGGTTCAGCATCTCAAGTATAGCTGTGGTTACAACCTCAGGTGGATATCCACATGAAAGAGCTCATAATCTTCAAGTGATGCGTGCTGAAATTTCAGCAAGTTAACCATGGATATGCTTATTGTAACACCTCGAGTCTTATCGTCTAATGACTGAGAGGAGGGGATGATTTTGCGAGAGTTACTTTTTGAGTTTTCGGATGTTTTTTCAATAAAGCTATTTTATAGTGCCCTTCATAGAGTAGTGTCGATTACACAATTGAGCTTGTTCATGGAGCACAACCAGTTTTTCAACATTGTAGTTGAGTTTCAAGGAAGTTGCAGAGCACCTTCATTAATATGTTTGAATTTGGAGGCGGCAATGATTCTAGTTGGCAAAAAGGATAAATCCATGCGGTTATGCATGGATTAGAAGGGAATGAACAAGTCACAGTTGAAAACAAGTATCTTTTGTTAAGGATGGATAACCTCATAGATTGTCTACATGGTGTAAAGTGTTTCACTAAGATTAATCTTAGGACAGGATTACCGACAGATTCGGATTAAGGAAGAGGATACTTCCGAAAAGGTGTTTCATACAAGCTATGAAAATTATGAGTGTAGCAGTATAGAAAAAGGGTGTTTATGACAGAACACGAGTTCAATGCCTCATAAACGGATACTGTGAGGTGATACTTGAAAAAAGAAATTTATGATACATTGTAAATCGAATATCTTTACCCAAAAAAAGCAGATGTACCTCTTTTGTGGAAGAAACACCTTCTTCCAAGCCACATACCTCTTTATTTTCATCATGAATGCAACCATGGAACATGCTCACATGTCAGCAATATTCACTTCTCTTTCTGTTTTGTAAATTTAATCATGCTTATTCGAAATAGTAGAAGTAGAAAGCTTCACAACATGGGAGTTCCAAACATGCTTCTCAAGATTCACATGTGTGTTTCTTCTAGGCAATTCATGTGGCAGCCCAATATGGACAGACAGCTTTGTTGTACCATATTGCTACGAATTGGGGTGCAGATATTGATGCTTCTGATAATGATGGCAGAAGCCCCCTGCATTGGTAGTACCCTCTTCAATGACTACAGGAAGATAATGTTGTCAGCTTCAGAGGAGTTGTTTTCCTGTAACTATCTTTGGTGAAGAATCAAATTATTTGATCCATTTGACTATGTATATGTGATTATTCTCTTGATATTATTTCAAAATTTGTTCAGGGCTGCATACAAAGGCTTTGCTGATTGTGTACGATTACTTCTGTTTATGGATGCATATCGAAATCGGCAAGATAAAGAAGGTATGTTCTGGATGACTTTGAATCCAAGGCTAGCTTCTTGTAAGCGAAGTTGCAAGTGGCACAAAGTTGGTTATCAAGAACTGTTTGCTTCTCTCTGGATCAGAAGATGGTTGTACTAAGTGTTGTATTGCTTGGAAAATTGCAGGCCGCACTCCCTTGCATTGGGCAGCTATAGGAGGGAATTTGGAAGCATGCACAGTGCTAGT
Source organism: Cibotium barometz (assembly GCF_041138505.1). NCBI lineage: Eukaryota > Viridiplantae > Streptophyta > Polypodiopsida > Cyatheales > Cibotiaceae > Cibotium > Cibotium barometz. The sequence goes on along the minus strand of NC_141047.1, from coordinate 1,270,739 downwards.
TCAAGTGGGTACTAGGCAGGATCTGATGATCACTGACAATACAGGGTGTACTCCTGCACAGCTTGCCTCTGACAAAGGTCACAGGCGTGTGGCTCTTTTTCTTGTAAGTATCAATGGGCTTGGTCTCATGAGGGGCACACCAGGATGCTTTTGTCTTGAAATTGAGCTTTATTTCATTTGCTTACTGCTATGTTTTTTGTGCAGTCAAATGCAAGAAGGATTTTCAAGAATCGTGGGGATGACAAAAGTTGCCTAAGGTCGCTAACAAAGTTGGGACTAGTTCCAATCCTGTTGATTGTAATCATCGCACAGACTGTTACATATGTCTGCTCTGTTGTCACATGTGAGTTCTGAAGCACTGGCCTTAAGCTCCAGCATTACTGTACTCAAGCTGTTGTATTACCAGGCTCACAATTGTTTTCTTCATATCAATCTTTGCAGCATCAAGTTTTTTCAGGATACCAGCTGTTGTTGGAGTCTGGGCATGGTTGGCAGTCTTTCTTGCAACAATTGGGCTTTTTCTCTTGTACAGATGCAGCAGGTATTACCGCAAATCTGAACCCTCAGTCTCTGATTTGGAGGCATCGACCCGTACCACTAGGCCAAGGCCTTGTCCCACCTTTTTTTTTTTGAAGAAAGAAATTACTTGATAGAACTGGACTTCGTAAACTTTATTTAATTGTAAGGCTTATCATGCATGCTCAGATGCTTTATATATAGTATAATATATAATGTGTATGTATCTATATGCCCATAACCATAGGCAGCTTATGGGCCCAGCTGGCTGGTGGGCATGTTGGATTGACCATTGATGCCATTGTCTTCTAGGTGCAGTGATTATGTTGGCCTGTGTTATAATCCTAAATCATTGTGTTTTACTTCTGAATTATTGTGTTTAAAGGCTTTTGGCAGTTCCTAAAAAATACTTTCACCTTTTTTAATCATGCTAGCAACGATCCTGGATACATCCAAGTTAGCAATGCCCGAGTGCAAGAGCAAAAGGATAAGGTAAGTACTAGTTTGATGCTCTGTCCGTTGATGGTATGAACATAGAACACATGTCGGTATTTGAATATTGTTATTCAGAAAAGTACAGTTATGGGTTTCTGTAAAGAACTTTATGTGCAGAAACAACCTTTCCTCTTTGTTTAATTAAGTGTCCTTTAGGATCTCCTACTACAGCTTTCAATACATACTGTATCTCTTTTGTCTCACCACAGAGTGTTTTTGGCCTCCAGGGGATCTCTCTCTCTCTCTCTCCCCCTCTCTCCCCCTTGTATCACTTATGATCTTATAGAGCCTTGGGGTCTTTTGTAGACGTTAATATTACTTTCTTTCTTTCTTTTCTCTCAGCTGCTAAGGCACGTTTGGCACAGGGATAATCTGCCCTTGCTCGTCTGGAGAGAGAATGTTTTCAGGCCTACTTCCAGGGAGCTAGCACCAAATGCCATTATTTGATACTTTGGTCCGCCCGGCAATGATGTATGGGGCATCTTTTTTGGGCCCAAACCTAGAAGAGGACTGGTGGAGAATGGAGAGATTGCAGGTTAAGATGCTCTCACACATGATAGCTACACACACTACAAAGAGATCGCCTCCCACGATTGGCCTTGGAGTCCTCTAGACAACTGGCACAGGAGGGTCATAGCAGTTGTTGGAATGCTTGCATCACCAATTGGTTTGTCACATGGCTTTGGGATGGACCACCTCCCCCCCTTTGAGTACAGGAGGGTCATAGCAGTTGTTGGAATGCTTGCATCACAAATTGGTTTGTCGCATAACTTTGGGATGGACCCCCTCCCCCCCTTTGAGTACAGCTTGGACTCCCCTTTCCTTGATCTCTCATGGCAGAAGATCAACTGCATCATCTGTCTAGATCTGACTAGACTTCATACAGACCAGACATGGATATTGCTGGCCGAGCTTTAGTCCTACACAGAGAGAGCCATTCATGAGGGTCACTGGCGATTGTTTTATTGAGAGGCCCAGTTATCTCCCGCAGACACATGTCCCATGCCATGAGAATTGCCATTGGTCAGCGGGGTGTTGTCACACCCCCTTGGGATTGAGACAGGAGAGCAGAGGGCATCACACGAGAGAGATGGGTATGACTGCTAGTAGTACTTGGGACATTGACTGTGAGGAGCATTACATACTTAGAGGTCCAGTTTACTTTGAGATACGTGGATGCTACCACTGTCTCTTAAGGGAGGGGTTCGGGCCCTTGTCTCAATGGTGATGCATTACAAAGATCAAAGATGCTTGGGATTATACCTATTGGCGTTAAGGCACCACAAAGACAGACTATTGAGGCAGCAGCCTGCGATGCGAGATACCGCATTGTCACATGCACCATCTATCCTAGGGTGCCACGTGGTCATTCTCCTTCATCTAGGTTAGAGGGTCCCTTTTCCGATGGGCCTTGAGTATGTTGTGACCCCTAGTCCAAGGGATAGTGTTATGTACATAAGGCTAACCCTAGGGTTAGGTTGGCTAATGTGTGGGTTAGGGGACCCAAAAGATTAGTAAGGAGGTTGATTATAAGGTGTAAGGCTCATCAAAGCTTATAAGTTCCATAAGTATAGCTTTTATTGGCTATTGGGAAAAGCTATATAAGTGTGGGTTAAGCTATATAAGTGTGGGTTATTGTGGTATTGTGTTTCTGTGCACTTAGGGTCTGTATCTAGACCATGAGTGCTAACCCACTCCGGTTAGTCTATCGTGATGTAGACGGTCCATTGATGGTAGGTCTTGTTGGTATCGGACGCTAGGGCTGGTTTGGTGTGGATTGTATGGACGGAGCCTTAGCCGCGATGCTCGGGGGTGATCCGACATTCTCGGATCTATCTTTTGGGTGGTAAGCTAACTTGCTTAACCCTAATTGGGAACTAACCTTGATTTGTCTTGTGTTTAGGAGATCTTGGGAGGATTTTGTTGTGAGAATCTAAGATTCTGTCGTGTGAATCTTTGATAATAAACCAACGAAGGAAACATGTGTGATGCGTGGAGTGTGAATTCTATAAGCTTTCTTATCCACTTTTCTAGGGTTTCGTGCGTAACATGTATTCTTTTCTATCTGGATTGCTAGGGTTTTAAGCATATTCAGTTTGAAGGTATGTTTGTACCCGCTTTTTGCTTTTATGCAAGTCGCCTAGAGGAGAGAGTGTGTTCACATTGGGAGATGAAGTTTGGCGATGCATGTGTGTATGTTTATGTGTATGCTGAAAGCTGTATGTACCAGTTAGAGAAAGGAGGAGATCTTGGGAGGTATCTGTTGCATGAATCCATCACGGTAGGGAAGGGAGGAGGAGGAGTAGAGAGAGAGAAGCGATGCTTTTTGTGTGCATGACCCTGATAGTACGTCAGTATGGCAGCAGGGAAGGCATGTAGAGGCGGTACAGTTCTTTATGTGTACAAGGGGCTGATGGTGCATTCCTGCGTGTGGACTGTTGGTGCATAGAGATAGTGGCTGCAGGGTTGCGGACACATGCTGGGGGATGTACAGGGCATTAGCAGGCAGCACATGTGTGGGCACGGGGTGTGCATAGGCTGTTCAGACCTGTTCGTATAGATCTGGTCGTACAGATGTACACACCAGACTGTGCAGGTCGTACAAGGCTCGTGGGCCACTGTGCGGCTGGTTACAGCATATGAGGTGTTGTAATAACTTGGTTGAACACAATGCTAATCAATACACTTAAATACACTAAGATTTGATGGACACATGCTCAATACAAGAAGTAATTTGTTGAATTGACAAGAGACACACAATGAGCCAGAACGGCCTGTCCCTCCCTCAAATAAAGTATATTGATCTTGGGAGAATCAAGTACATAGTGTCATGGGCATTTCTGACCAGATTTCCATACCAATGCATATGAATACAATATTGCAAACAAGTGGTTGTTGGTGTAGACCTGCAACTCACACTACCCTCTCAAGTGCCAATGTTCCCTACCATCTGCTCTCTATTGTTCCATCAACACATGGTAGCAACAATCTGCAAGAGAGCACGTAGGATAAGAGAACACTACACAGGGTATGTGATCTTGTAATCCAGTTCCTCCCTTCTGCTACTTGCTTCCATATTTAAGCATAAAAGCTTACCAATTGCAAGCAGAGTTGATGACAGCGGAAGCCTTTGCGATGAAAGTGCTTGGGGTGTTGAAATCTTCGATTTGTCGCAATTCTTGGCGACAAAAGTCTTCAAGAGGATGAAGGGAACCCTAGGAAAGCTTCCCCTATAGTTCAACTTGAGAAAGGAGGGTTGAAATTAGGGTTTTCAGCAAAAGATTAGAAATTAAAGCAAGAAAGAGAACTGTTTGGCTGAATTTCAGTCATTGGGAGTGTGTAGGAGACTAATTAGTACCTGGAAACAATCTTGGAAGCTTGGGAAACACCTTAGCAAGCTTGGATATGGAGTTGGGAAGGAGAGTGCAGAAAAAACAGTCCAAAAGCCCTCATGGAAGAGGCGCCTTCTGCTAGAGAGAGAGGGAAGAGTGAGGTGGTGAGTTCTCCACTCTAGGTGGCAGGCAGGTGCTTTGTGGAGCAAGCTAGAAAGGACACATGGTTGGTTGTGAGCTTATTCAAAGCTCTATAATCCACACACATACGAGAGGATCCATTCTTCTTTTGAACCAAGAGGACGGGCGAACAATATGGAGAAGAGCTTGGCTGAACCAAACCCTTCTCAAGAAGCTTATTTACCTGCTTCATGATCTCCTCTTGATAGGCTGGCCTATTAGGTGGTGAGCTACCGTGCACAAGATCAATGCGATGATCTTCCGGTCGTACGGGTGGCAACTGATTTGGCAATTTATCATCAAAACAATCATTATACTCTTGGAAGAATTTCAGGCTTCAGTCTGTCGTTACTAAGAGTGGTTGCATGTATATTATTTTCCTCAACATGATCCCATACAAAAATCAAGTACGCAAAAATATTCTTTGTCATTACTTTCTTAATTGTACATGAGATACAAGGGGAATGGTGTCACCCTCTTCACCAGTATCAATTACATGCTCTCGGCCTTTATGCATGAAGGTGATCCTGTTGGTCTTGTAAGCCTTGCACGGATCAATACGTGTATGCTAAGGCTTTTCAAGCAATATATCACAGCCATTCAAAGGCGCAACAAGAAAATCCTCATGATCCACATAGCCTTGAATGTGTTTGCGCAACTTGCCAATAATAGGCATGACTTGCACTTTTCTACCAACAAAGGCAGCCTCTGCTTCAATTTGAGGACCCATGTCCTCTAATTCAATACTTAAAGCAACGGCCATCTGTGTAGATACGAAGTTCTCAGTTGCACAATCATCAAGCATGAACAAAACGGGCTGATCCTTAAGCTGTCTCTCAGCTTTACATACAACCTTGTGCAGCCTTCAAGAGAGAGAGAAAGAGAGTAGCCATCATTAGGGCAGCCTGTAACGGTGGTAGAGGCTAGTGTGCAGCAAGAAAGCCTCCATTAATGAAGAGAGAGGGCTCCAATTTATAGATTTGGGCCTCCCATGAGCTAAAATGGCAAGAGAAGGCTACAATGACAAGTGGAGAGCCACACAATAGCTGAAGTGACAAGTGTGAGGCCACTTGTCTCACTTTGATCCATTTTCTAACAAATGTCAGGCCACTTGTCTCACTTTGGTCCACCTCCTTGTCACATGTCCCAATCTAAGAGATGGGTCCTTCCATAAACTTTCTCTCTAAAAATATCCCAACTGGTAGACATTCTGTCGTAGGCACTTTGCCAACTCTTGGTATCTGCTCAATTCCAGATGTAATGACGCGATAGAATTTCCATCGGAGTCGGGCCAAAAATAGCAACTCTCCTAAAATTTTAGGAGTGTGGTCCTTTGTATTCTAGGATAATCCCCCATTCCCAAAGCTTGTACTTTCCAAATATTTAAACATCTTGGAGTCCACCAGATCCCTTTCAGACTGGGAAATGTCCAGGCTGGTGACATCCTCCCCAACTTCTACTTTAAGCTTCAGGCCATATATTCAAGATATAATCATGTCCCATCGATTGGGCGAGACGAGACAGTCTCAAAAATCCAATATAACTGAAGAATCCATGTCCCAAAGAAATGGGCGAGACTAAATAAGTCTTCATAATACCAATATCAAAATCATGTCCCAAGATAAATGGGCGAGACAAAAACAGTCCCATAAGTCCAGATATCATAATCATGTCCCAAGTAAATGGGCGAGACAAATGGGTCTCATAAGTCCAGATATCATAATCCATGTCCCAAGATAAATGGGCGAGACAAAATAAGTCTCCTGCCAACAAGACATCGGTCCACATGACCCTTGGCATAGTCATAAGTCCCGTCATGTCCACTTTACCACTTGCACTCCGTGTTGGTACTCTGACCACACACCTTGGATGAGAGGTGGGCTCAAGTAACAAGATAAAACAATCACTCGCAGGCATAGATAACCTGGTGTTCCATAAGCATTTTCTGCTACACATAGTTTATAGGCATTTCGGCCACCAATAGTTTGTAGGCATTTCGGCCACCAACTCACACTACCCTCTCAAGTGCCCATGTTCACTTCCATCTGCTCTCTATTGTTCCACCTACACATGGTAGAAACAATCTTTAAGAGAGCACGTAGGACAAGAGAACACTACACAGGGTATGTTGTGCTTGTCACTACCCTTTGAAGTGCCCATGTTCCCTTCCATCTGCTCTCTATTGTTCCACCTTCACATGGTAGAAACAATCTTCAAGAGAGCACGTAGGACAAGAGAACACTACACAGGGTATGTTGTGCTTGTCACTACCCTTTGAAGTGCCCATGTTCCCTTCCATCTGCTCTCTATTGTTCCATTCTCACATGGTAGAAACAATCTTCAAGAGAGCACGTAGGACAAGAGAACACTACACAGGGTATGTGAATCATGAGTTTCATAAGTCCAATGCATCCCAATTAAAGGGAGCCAAAAGGAATAATCCATCCCAGTAAAAGGGAGCCATAAACATAATCCATAAACCTGAGGATGGATCCAAATCCCTAGAAAAGAAGTCCATGAATCCATAGACATGTATACCATAATCCTTGTATACCATAACTCTTACCACATACTCCGTGCTAACCACACACCTTGGAGTAGAGGTGGACTTTATCCATAAAAGCATCATATCCATGAGATATCCAAAGATTTCTTCTCTATAAACTCGGACAGATTCGTCCATAGAAATTGCTTGTGAAGCCCAACAATTTTGCAATTCAAATAAACAAAAAAAATAAATAAATCTGTAAACTCTCTTGAAGAATTTACAAGAAATTCTACTTCACCCATGACTTGGCAGACATATATGAGCATCATGTATATGGCGGGCAACTCGAGATGGGTCCCCTATCACCTCTAGACACACTCACCACCCAGCTGTCATCTCTACTATATATGGTCGCCACCCGCAGCTTCCCCCATCATACACACATTGCACACACACAGATCTGGGAGCATGCCCCAGAATCGGTGGTATGATGATGAGTGCAGAGAGCTATATAGACACCTCCGTGCCCAGAGAGCACTGGGGACCATTACACAGAGACAGGCGAGCCGACAGATGAGGACCCTCACACGGCGTAAGAGGTGTGCATATGAGGAGGCACAGTACTGGGATATATACCACCTACTCATGAGTAGAGATGCAGCCACTGCATGGCGTAGGATGAGCGAGCCTCGCCCTCGTACCCCCATTGAGGATCCACACACATGGCACACATGCAAAGAGCCTCTACCATATCCCTCAGCAGTCGCCCATACCGGATTACACTTCAGCGCACTGCGGACCTCCGAGCCGGACGGAGACCGAGAGCACCAGGCTACCAGACTCCCAGACTATACATCAGAGGGAGATCACAAAGATACGGGCTCGACATCAGCACCATATCTAGGAGCGGCTAGCTCACTTACACTCACACCCGGAGATCATGCTCTGAGGTATTTTTGCCTCGCCATCGCCTATGTATCACATATTACACCCCCATTATGGTACTAGTTGGAGCTAGACAGATCTGCATTGCATTCTTGTATACCCTACGCATATAGGTTGCATACTGAGCCTCTAGCAATAGTGCTCCATCCATCACACCCCCCCACTAGCTCAGTACTTTCATAGTTTATTTCATGTTCATTTTGTAAATTTTTTTAATGGACATCCAGAAGACATTGACAGTTTCCAGAGTCATGAGATACCACGATCAAAGATGCCTCGGATTATTATACTTGCTGGAGCTGGGTAGACATAGAGAGGGTCTCTTGAGAGGGAGGGGATCAAAGAGGGAGAGAGGGAGAGACACCTACATAGGCAGATTACAGACTTCTTTCGACCAGAGATTGAGCAGTCAGGCCAGCAGGCATTGCAGCTAGCCCCAGAGTATAGCCGCACCAGAGGTACACTGATTGATCGGGCTATAGAGCTGGGGCGGTCCAGGTGCCCCAAGATGAGAGGCCCATCTTGACACCGGTGGAGACTACAACAGAGAATCACGACCATACTAGCACGGCATGGGAGACGTCCAGTCAGAGTACTCACCATGGAGGACATTGAGGATATCCGCCATCGACCGATGAGAGACATCTTTGGAAAGTGATGTATATGATGCTTACCTTTGTTGCTGGAGTTTTCCTTCCCAGATGTTATTCATTAGGAGCTCCTTACTTTTCCTCATAGTTATTGTTTCAGTTTCAGTTAGTTGTTTAGTTGTTTTAGCTTTTCTTACACAGACATTGAGGATATCCGCCATCGACCGATGAGAGACATCTTTGGAAAGTGATGTATATGATGCTTACCTTTGTTGCTGGAGTTTTCCTTCCCAGATGTTATCCATTAGGAGCTCCTTACTTTTCCTCATAGTTATTGTTTCAGTTTCAGTTAGTTGTTTAGTTGTTTTAGCTTTTCTTACATAGACATTGTATCAGATCCACCAATTGTTGTAACCTTTTTGGTCTCATAGGTTATTTTGGCCTTTTGAGGACGTTAATCTCTCTCTCTCTCTCTCTCTCTCTCTCTCTCTCTCTCTCTCTCTCTCTCGCAGTAATGGTCTTCAATACCTCCCGCCCCGTCACATCCAGATTGAGCTTCACATATAGAGGGGATCCTGTGGAGATTGTCTCATCCTATGTCTACCTTGGTGTCACTTTTAGTGGCCCACGCTTTACCATGCTTCCTGCAGCACATGCCAGAGTGACGCGGGGATATGCAGCCTTGAGCTTACTTGAGCGGCAGTGCTTCCAGGCACATTTCCAGGAGCCCAGGACGAAGGGCTGGCTTTTTGACACCCTCGTCACACCAGCCTTGATGTATGGAGCAGCTTTCTAGGGGCCAGATTTATCCGATGAGGACTGGCAGCGAGTTGAGAGGCCCCAGGTCATGATGTTCTCCCGTATGATCCGTAGCAAACCATCAGTCCCACACCAGATTATCTAGTCAGAGTTTGCTGCAGCCCCGATGGTAGTGGAGGCACTTTTCCAGACAGTCACGTACCTTCATCGCATCAGTCACATGGATCCCCACAGGTACCCGAGGCTTGCCCTGGAGTCCTCCAGACAGCTAGCACTTGAGGGGCGCTCTCGAGTATGGTATGCACTGGTTTCCACTTGCTGCTCAGTATACGGGCTCTCTATGGTCCGCCTACCCCCCCTTCAGTACAGTTTGGACTCCCCTTTTCTCCGACTGTCTCACGAGGATACCAACTGGGTTATCCGATCAGATCTTCTTAGCCTCTACACACATTGCACATGGATCACACCCCCGGAGCTCCCCACGAAGATGCACTTTTACAGAGACCACTTCATCACACTCACTGAGGATGGATTCATCCAATTGCCGGGCTACTTGAGTGTTCACACGTCCCATGCCATGCGGATTGCAATTGGCCAGATACGGGTTTCTTCCCACCGCCTTAGAGTGGAGACAGGTAGAGCTGAGCGCATCTTCAGAGCCGGGAAGCTCGTACGGACACCCAGAGAGGTGAAACCGATCCCGTCAAGTGGGAAAGACTCCGTTGGACACCCACACGCTTAATAGCACAACTTTAAAACCACAAATTTGAAATGGACAACTTAATACAACTTGAAATTTAAATGAAATGAAATGGAAAGATGGACACCAGCACTGGGGCCGGAACGGGCCGACCCCCCCCTCAATATATGATATATTTATTGGGAGTATTTAATGAATACAATGCTCCATGGGTTCCAAGAACCAGATGATGTCCATGTACATATGAAAACAATACCAAACAAATAGGCTCGAAGTCGAAATTGGATGTAGATGCTCGAAGCAGAACGACCACTAGTGTGGTCCAATCTCTACGGTCCTGTGCTTTCACTGGACTCCGCGGAGAGCGCCTCACTGGTGTTCCGAGACCACGCACAAACAGGCGCTCTCGTACTAACGCCTGGCTCTCCCGATCTCAGCACTTTTGGACCGTGGTTCTCCAATAGAGCTTGGACAACCCGGCACCGAACGGGTGTTGGCCGTATAGGGAGTCGGGAATCCCTTACCAGATTTAAACACAAAATACTGTACTTAAATCTGAAATTCACTTACTTGTGGATAGCTGATAGAGAACAAATACCCATGGTATGATGAAGCCACCTAGGAGATGCGAAGTCCCCTTGTAGAACGCCAGTGGAGAAGATGTGCCACCTTTGCAAGGGAAGAGAGACCTGGCTGCTGTGTGGAGGAGCAGCGTGTTATGAAGAGAGTGTACTCCCACAGTTGCCTGCAAGAGAAAAAGGGCAGCCTGCTGGAGAGCAAGTGCAGCCACCTTATATGGAGAAGAGGGATACTTGCTGCAGCCGCGTGTGGGGAGTAGAAGCTGCAGGCGAATAGGTGCAGTCGCCTGTATAGGAGGTGAAGCAGCCGCCTGCAGGAGAGCTCATGCAGCCTGCTGAGAAGGGGAACCGGTAGAGGGTACAGCCGCCACAGATGGTCCAGAAGCGCAGCCTGGACAGCATACAGGTGAGGCTGCCAATAGATGGTGGGCAGCCTGTAGCATGTGCAGTCGAAGAGCAGCCAGTCGCCTGGGAAAAGCAAGCGCAGCCTGCTATGAAGAGAAAGAGCACACACACACGCGTGTATGGGAGGTGAAGCAGTCGCCTGCAGGAGAGGAGGCAGCGCAGCAGTGCAGCCTTGTGGAGGTGACAGCCGCCTGCAGGAGAGCTCACGCAAGAGATGGTCGCCGTCTTTGTTTTTACGAAAGAGGCTGAAAGTGGTTCATGCCCACGCTTGAAAGGGAAGGGTCTTTTTTATAAAAATTAAGGTGTAGTTTACTCTACGCTTGCATGTGGGTGGGGAGTATGGGTAGGTGACCATGCCCACCCCCACACTCACTTAAGTGGGGCTCCTCACCTTGGCCGCTAAGTGGGTGCCCAAAGGGGGTGCCCACATTTAAGTGAATGTGAACACTTAACCTTATAAAACTAAAGGTTAGAAATAAAATAATAAAAACAACATGTTACCACCTGTTCACATGCACCAAAACTCGTCAGAATACAGAGCAGACTTCACGACTCACTGGGAGGCGTCCCCACTCAGTAAGTAACACGTCAAGCAGGCAAACACACAAATACATGTCATGCGAAAACAGTTTCAAACATGCAAAATATGTGTGCATGTGCAAATAGTAACATGGACATATCTCCCGTTCATGGAACAAGTACAAAATATCTGTCGGCACAAAACTGGCACGACATAAAAACATAAAAGCCTGGTCTTCCTATGGAGTGACAGTCCCATAGGTAAGACATAGTTCCAGGCACGAGTCTCCCTATGGTGTGACAGTCCCATAAGCAAAACACGGCACGAATACTGGCCCTTCCATGGCGTGACAATCCCATGGGTCGAACACAGTCCAGGTCATACACGGGTGGCACTGGTCTGGCTCCCGTCCATACGACACCATCCTGCTAACACACTGGTGGCACCAGTCTGGCTCCCGTCCATGTCAGCAAAATACTGGCCTCTTCACACGAGACACCGGCCTAGCCTCAAGTGAACGAGACGCAAAAACTGGAGATGGACCAAATGGTCGGCCAATTGGTGACATCCCCCCAGGCTTCTAAAGAGTTGACCTCAGCTGAAAAGCCTCAAGATATGCCTGCAACAATTGCGGATAATCTGCAAAATAATCCTCATTTACCCACTTGGCATCAATAGGCAAATAATTATTAAACTTCACAAGGTATCTCCTGGAAAGCTTTCCTGCAGGTAGCTTTCTCTCCGTGTGAAAAACAATCTGTTTTGGTTGGAGGATCTCCTCAAGCTCTTCAATCTCTGGCGGATCTTCTGTGACAGGCTCATCAGATCTGGCCCCACATATTTCCGAAATAGACTCACATGAAAAGCATTGTGAATCTTCCAATGACTAGGTAGAGCAAGCCTGTATGACACTTCATTGATTTTGTGAATCACCTTGAAGGGTCCATAATAGCGAGGAGAAAGCTTAGGATATGATCCCTCTCGTCCTGGTCTCTTCCGAAGCCTAGCCTTCTGAAATTTCAGCAATACCCAATCACCTTCTTTGACTTCCATGTCCCTTCTATGCTTGTCAGCAGCCATTTCATGCTTATCCTGAGATCTTGCGATGGCTGTTCGCACCTGACCAAAGGCAACATCCAAGTCACGAACATATTCATCAGCTGCAAAAATCTCATCCTTTGTACGAAGGATGGGTGGCAAGACCACTCTGCCATAAATAATCTCAAACGGAGCCTTTCCTGTGGAAGCATGGATCGTATTGTTGTAGGCAAACTCAACAAGTGGAAGATACTTCTCCCATGCAGTCTTTTGATCTGCCACATAATATTTCAATAAATCCAACACAGCTGAATTTGCAGCTTCACTTTGGCCATCCGTTTGGGGATGATAAGCTGATGAAAACTCAAGTTTAGTACCCATATTATCAAACAAAGCCCTCCAAAATAGGCTTGTAGTCCTGGGATCTCTATCCCCAACAATGGATTTAGGCATACCATGATGCTTGAAAATATTAGCAAGAAAAAGCTTTACCATATGATCAGCTTTGATGGTTTTCTTGACGGGCAAGAAATGAGCTTGCTTGCTAAACCTGTCCACAATAGTCCAAATAGCATCATTTCCATGCTGGGATCTAGGCAAATCCATAATAAATTCCATCGTGATACTTTCCCAAGGTTGCGAGGGAATAGGCAATGACTGAAGCAAACCTGGAGGCTTTTGCCTATCAAATTTCACCTTTTGGCAAGTAATACATGCACGTACATAAGCCTCAATGTCTTTACGCATGCTCGGCCAAAAGAAATACCTCTGAATCATGCGTGTAGTAGGCATAATACCTCTATGACCAGCATAAGGTGGAACGTGACATTCGTCCATAACCTTAGGACGCAAATCCTTTACCACACATAGGCAATTATCCTTCATTAGATAACCCTCGTTGATAACATAGGAGGCATGTGAATGACCAGCCATCAAATCAGTCCATATATGGCAAAAATCAGCATCCAAATGATACAAATCTCTCATAGCAGATAGGTCTCCATGAGAGGCCACTGAGACTGCAGCAACATAAGGCCTCCTAGATAGTGCATCGGCCACGACATTTTTCTTTCCTGGAGTATGCACAATCTGAAAATGAAACATGGAAAGAAAGTTTGCCATTCTCATCTGCTTCTTTGAAAGCTTGGTTTGAGATAGAAAGTATCTCAAGCTTTGATGATCTGTCTTGACTACAAATTCAGTCCCAAGAAGGTAATGTTTCCAAATCTTTAAGGCGTGAATTACAGCCAAGAGCTCTTTCTCATAGATATCCATATGAAGCTCAGCATCATGCAAACGACGGCTCTCGTATGCAACTGCATGCCCTTCTTGATTTAGGACAGCTCCTATGCAATCACCACAAGCATCACATTCAACCACGAATGACTTGTGCAAGTCAGGAACAATCAATACTGGACCACATATGATCGCATGCTTGAGCTGCAAGAAAGCATCCTGTTCCTTTGAAGTCCATTTGAAAGGAGTTTTCTTCTTCGTGAGATCATGTAGAGGAGTGGCAATCATAGCAAAATGCCTTATGAAACGCCTGTAGTACGAACATAATCCCAGAAAACTACGTACTTGATGTACGTTTTGCAATTCGGGCCAATTCCGAGTAGTCTCTATCTTTGCAAGATCCATTGTAACTCCATCCTTGGATACAATATGTCCCAGATAATGAATCTCTGAAAAACTCACTTTCTTGGCATAGACGAAAAGTTTATGCTTCCGCAATTCTTCGAACACTGTGACCAAATGAGTTCTGTGTTCCTACTCATTCTTGGAGAAAACCAAGATATCATCAAAGAAGACTCCTGTAAACTTGCGATGGGGTCGGAATACCCTATCCATCATATGATTAAAAGTAGCAGGAGCATTGGTGAGACCAAAAGGCATTACCAAGAATTCATATAATCCGAAGGCTGTCTTGAATGCAGTCTTATGGACATCTTGTGGCACCACGCGTATCTGGTGATAGCCACTCTTCAAATCAAGTCTGCTAAAGTAAGCTGAGCCATCAAGCTTATCCAAGATATCATCAATACGTGGAATTGGGAATCTGTTCTTGATGGTAAGCTTGTTCAAAGCTCTATAGTCCACACACATACGGAATGATCCGTCCTTCTTTTGAACAAGAAGCACAGGAGAGCAGTAAGGTGAGGAACTGGGCTGAACCAAACCTTTCTCTAAAAGCTCATTTACCTGCTTCATGATTTCTTCTTGTTGTGCAGCACTCACTCGGTATGCGGGTTTGTTAGGTGGAGAACTACCTGGCACAAGATCTATGCGGTGATCCTCGGGCCTTTGGGGAGGTAGTTCACCTGGCAACGAGTCAGCAAAACAGTCGTTGAATGCATTAAGAAAATTCAGCCTATCATTAGACATAGCATCCACATTTTGATGATTTGGCACAAGACTATCACGCACAAAAACCAAGTACGCTGAAAGACTCTTTTTCATTGCTTTATTAATTTGGATGTGTGATACAAGTGGGATGGAATCCCCTTCTTTGCCAGCATCAATAAAATGCATGCGGCCTTTATGCATAAAAGAAATCATATTGGACTTGTAATCTTTGCGGGGCTCAAGCCTATGGTGGCACGGCTTGCCCAACAATACATCACATCCATTCAGTGGAGCAACTAGGAAATGCTCATTATCAAGGTAGCCCTGGATATGGATACGCAACTTCCCTATCAAAGGGGTAACCTGCACCTCTTTGCCAATAAATGCAGCTTCAGCTTCAATCTGAGGTCCCATGTTTTCAACCTCAATACCCAATGCAGCTGCCATTTGCATAGAGATGAAATTGTCAGTTGCACAGTCATCAAACATGAAGAGTGCGGGCTGATCCTTGATTTGCCCCCAAGCCTTGCAAACCATACGCTCTTTTGCATCATGACCTGTATTTCCTTGCACATCAGGAACTGCATGTACATTAGCTTTGGTGTGCTTGTCTTCGTGCTTTGGTTTGCGATCTGGGCATTGTCGAAACATGTGGTCTTTGCTACCACAAGAAAAGCATTTTCCATCCTTGGCATATTGCTCTCTTTGCTCTGGGGTTAAGCCGAATTTGTTCTTCCTTGGGCCCTGCTCTTTAGATGTGTTATTTTCAGCTTTGCCACCCTTGTAAGGCTCCCGGAAGTTCTTTTTAGGTGGCTGTCCACCCTTTTGCTGATTTGGGACAGCCTTGTCCTTCCCCTTGGAACCTCCTTGATCCTGTTTAATCTTGAGCACCAATTGCTCCGTAGCAAGAGCAGAAGCTGTGAGTTGTTGCAACGTATGTTTCGGGTGCAATGCAATATCCGATCTATATGCTGATTGCAGTCCAGAACGAAACTTCCTCTTTCTTTCATCCTCAGTAATTTGCATAAAGGGAGTCACTTCCAGCAACACTTTCCAGAATTTGTTAACATACTGTTGCACACTTTCATTATCTCTTTGTTCCAGCGTGTCCCACTTTTGAGTGAGAGTTTGCTCTGCATTGGGTGGCAAGAACTGAACATAAAATCTATCCTTGAATTCCTCCAAGTGGAAATGGGATCCTTGGTGATCTTTTCAGTGATCCACCAATGAGCAGTAGTCCCTTTCAAAAACATGCTAGCATGGCGCACCTTTGACTTTTCTATGAAATTCTCATCGCTAAAAGCAATGTCGAACTGTGCCACAAATGCTAACACCTTAGAAGCATCATGTTCACCATGAAAAGCATCAAATTTGACAGATTTGTCACTTGCTTTGAATTCCTTGAGCTTCCTGGCATGAGGCTCATGGTCTTCTCTTTTTCTTTTCCCCTTATCCAACGCGGCAGCCCTATCTGCGTGGGCTCCATGGGCCATGATAGAAGCTTCATGGGGCACGGTGGCATGTGCTCCACGAACTCGAAACTCAGATGCATGTGACTTACCTGCATATGGCAATGTCTCTCCATGACACAACTCAGAAGGCAAAATTTTTCTGGAAGCAGACCTGTCACCATGAGATATATGTCTTGCATGCATGTGACTTTCATGCCCTCCATGAGCACTGGCATACATATATCTATCAGGCTTTGTGCCTTGTGGAGAAGATGCATGTCGAGAGGTGACTGTCACCTCTTCCTTTTGCATAAAAGATTTCAGCCTTTGGGATGCGGGATCTCCATGCTTTAAACGAGGTGGATTTCTGAATTTCAGCTCTCCGTCATCCCCCTCTTTGATATCACTTTTGCGGAGGAGATAGGCAAGTGCCAACTCCCTTGGTTTCTTGCCCACTTCGCGAGCCATTGATTCGAAAGTTACATCTACCATTGCATCAGCCTTCCTGGCTTCAATAGCACTTTGTAGATGGGGATCTTCATGTAAAAACTTTAACTCTTGCTCTTGAGCCTGCAAAAGTTTTCTCATATGTTCCATTTCAGCCCTCATAGCATCAGGCTCTTGTTCAAGCATAACTGTCTTTCCTGGGGACAGTTGACCCTTTGATTCACTATCAATAACCCTTTCAAGGGGCTTGTGCCTACCACGCAGGGCATCAGACCCACGAGAGGCACTAGATGGACCCCTCGAATTCAGCACTTCCAAAGGGTTGCCTTGGCGACATGTCCATTGTGTTTTAAGTTTGCTAAAAGCGGGATGTCCAGTACACAGGTTCGTTTCCCCACTAGGAAGAGGGAAACAACCGTGCTTTGATACCAATGAAACCGATCCCGTCAAGTGGGAAAGACTCCGTTGGACACCCACACGCTTAATAGCACAACTTTAAAACCACAAATTTGAAATGGACAACTTAATACAACTTGAAATTTAAATGAAATGAAATGGAAAGATGGACACCAGCACTGGGGCCGGAACGGGCCGACCCCCCCTCAATATATGATATATTTATTGGGAGTATTTAATGAATACAATGCTCCATGGGTTCCAAGAACCAGATGATGTCCATGTACATATGAAAACAATATCAAACAAATAGGCTCAAAGTCGAAATTCGATGTAGATGCTCGAAGCAGAACGACCACTAGTGTGGTCCAATCTCTACGGTCCTGTGCTTTCACTACACTCCGCGGAGAGCGCCTCACTGGTGTTCCGAGACCACGCACAAACAGGTGCTCTCGTACTAACGCCTGGCTCTCCTGATCTCAGCACCTTTGGACCGTGGTTCTCCAATAGAGCTTGGACAACCCGGCACCGAACGGGTGTTGGCCGTATAGGGAGTCGGGAATCCCTTACCAGATTTAAACACAAAATACTTTACTTAAATCTGAAATTCACTTACTCGTGGATAGCTGATAGAGAACTAACACCCGTGGTATGATGAAGCCACCTAGGAGATGCGAAGTCTCCTTGTAGAACGCCAGTGGAGAAGATGTGCCACCTTTGCAAGGGAAGAGAGACCTAGCTGCTGTGTGGAGGAGCAGCGTGTTATGAAGAGAGTGCACTCCCACAGTTGCCTGCAAGAGAAAAAGGGCAGCCTGCTGGAGAGCAAGTGCAGCCACCTTATATGGAGAAGAGGGATACTTGCTGCAGCCGCCTGTGGGGAGTAGAAGCTGCAGGCGAATAGGTGCAGTGGCTTGTATAGGAGGTGAAGCAGCCGCCTGCAGGAGAGCTCACGCAGCCTGCTGAGAAGGGGAACCGGTAGAGGGTACAGCCGCCACAGATGGTCCAGAAGTGCAGCCTGGACAGCATACAGGTGAGGCTGCCAATAGATGGTGGGCAGCCTGTAGCATGTGCAGTCGAAGAGCAGCCAGTCGCCTGGGAAAAGCAAGCGCAGCCTGCTATGAAGAGAAAGAGCACACACACGCGCGTGTATGGGAGGTGAAGCAGTCGCCTGTAGGAGAGGAGGCAGCGCAGCAGTGCAGCCTTGTGGAGGTGACAGCCGCCTGCAGGAGAGCTCACGCAAGAGATGGTCGCCGTCTTTGTTTTTACGAAAGAGGCTGAAAGTGGTTCATGCCCATGCTTGAAAGGGAAGGGTCTTTTTTATAAAAATTAAGGTGTAGTTTACTCTACGCTTGCATGTGGGTGGGGAGTATGGGTAGGTGACCATGCCCACCCCCACACTCACTTAAGTGGGGCTCCTCACCTTGGCCGCTAAGTGGGTGCCCAAAGGGGGTGCCCACATTTAAGTGAATGTGAACACTTAACCTTATAAAACTAAAGGTTAGAAATAAAATAATAAAAACAACATGTTACCACCTGTTCACATGCACCAAAACTCGTCAGAATACAGAGCAGACTTCACGACTCACTGGGAGGCGTCCCCACTCAGTAAGTAACACGTCAAGCAGGCAAACACACAAATACATGTCATGCGAAAACAGTTTCAAACATGCAAAATATGTGTGCATGTGCAAATAGTAACATGGACATATCTCCCGTTCATGGAACAAGTACAAAATATCTGTCGGCACAAAACTGGCACGACATAAAAACATAAAAACCTGGTCTTCCTATGGAGTGACAGTCCCATAGGTAAGACATAGTTCCAGGCACGAGTCTCCCTATGGTGTGACAGTCCCATAAGCAAAACACGGCACGAATACTGGCCCTTCCATGGCGTGACAATCCCATGGGTCGAACACAGTCCAGGTCATACACGGGTGGCACTGGTCTGGCTCCCGTCCATACGACACCATCCTGCTAACACACTGGTGGCACCAGTCTGGCTCCCGTCCATGTCAGCAAAATACTGGCCTCTTCACACGAGACACCGGCCTAGCCTCAATTGAACGAGACGGAAAAACTGGAGATGGACCAAATGGTCGGCCAATTGGTGACAAGAGGAGAGGATCTGCCGACTATGCCACACAGAGGTTGAGACGGAGGAGCATTACATACCTCGACAAAGAGGATATCAGCGATTTCCAGCTTTTTGGAAGGGGGCGGGTGGGGAAAGGGGCGCGAAGAGAGAGAGAGAGAGAGAGAGAGAGAGAGAGAGAGAGAGAGAGAAATGAAATGAAATGAAATGTTATATTAACGTCTTCAAAAGGCCAAAGTGACCTATGAGACCAAAGTTACAACCATGTGACATCTGATACACCGTCTGGAAAAGAAAAGAAAGAACTAAGTATCTAGCCCCACAATACATCAGTAGGGGGGGCATCCGGAAGCAGCAACTAGGGAGAGTGGGAAAAGAAAAGAAAGAACTAAGTATCTATGTCACATGCACTCTGCACTCAGTGCATGGTGACAAGAAGGCTCATCATCAGAAGTGCAGCAATTGTACAGTTGTAGAACCCAATAGGATGATATTTGTCGTACGTCGTGACCCCATTGTACATCCTCAGTCCAGGATAAGTCAGGCACGAGCTACGTAGGTCATTCCTCAGCCTTAGTGGGTGAGTCAGTCAGTCAAGTCCCTTAACCCACTTGGAGAGAATCATTCATGCATGTAGAGTCAGTAGAAGCCTTAGGGTTTGCATCAGAAAGCACTCTGCATCTTGCATAATATGCATACATATGCCTGTGCATCATTTAGAACATCCCCAAAGCCTTAGGGAATTTACTGGGATTTATCTGGTATTTTTTCCATATTTATTAGTATTTATTTATCATTATTTGCATTATTGGGCATTTATAAATATTAACTTTATTAAATGACCAACCTCCAGTTAGTATAAATAGGCTTGCCTAGAGCCTCTTTTGCTCATTCAGTCTTCATTGTGCTAAGAGCTCTCCTCTCTCTCTTGCTTTCAGCCCAAGACTAATCCAACCCTAGAGCCCATAAGCTTGCTTCTCCAGCCCTTGAGAAACCCTAGCTTCATTCAGCCCTAGGTGCTTGCATTCAGCCCTGAATTCAGCACTTAGTTCAGGCCCAGATTCAGCATACCCTTCACTTTCAGTTCAACGCCAGTTTGCAGCCTGTATACACCTGCGTTTTCTGATCCAGCAGCAGCAGTGCTGCGTTTCTGTTCCAGCCGTACAGCAGCAGCTCCTGTAGTCCCTGTTGCTCATGCGTTTCAGTCCGCAGCCCTCTCCACACCTCAGCGTTTCTGTCCACAGCAGATTCCAGCCCTGAAGCAACAGGCTATAGCAGTTTCCAGCCCTGAAACAGTTGTTTGCATCAGTGTCCAGCATTCTGTGCATCATCCACACATTCAGCAGTCATCTGGTGAAGGTAACACAGCATTCATATGTGTTTTCAGCATTCTAACAGTGTGTAGAACAGTCCACCTTCTTCTTCTCTCAGCCTCAGGTGTGCAGCCCTTCCTCATGCC
This sequence comes from Cibotium barometz, assembly GCF_041138505.1. Classification (NCBI taxonomy): domain Eukaryota; kingdom Viridiplantae; phylum Streptophyta; class Polypodiopsida; order Cyatheales; family Cibotiaceae; genus Cibotium; species Cibotium barometz. The sequence goes on along the minus strand of NC_141047.1, from coordinate 1,249,999 downwards.
CTTGGGAGGAGTGCATAGGCTCGAGATCAAGTCATTGAGGTGTTTCTACAGCAGTGTACAGATCAGCCGCTCTCCGATCCTCCGAGATCTTGCGTTTGGCTTATCTACAGTCCAAAGTCATTCTCTCTAAAGTAATAAAGCAAATACTATCTCGTTATCGGGATAGGGGGCCCTTCAGTGGGTAATTCGGGACCCAATCTGGTGTACAGTTCTCATTTCTCTCTCTCTCATCTCTTTAAAGTTTGAAGTAAATGAAATGGATTGCTAAACTCACGAAACTCAGGATACAGAAGACGGTGTGAGCATATTGTGTGACAGGATCAACCAATACAAAGACTTCTGCTGCATATCACAATCTAGCCCCACAATACATCAGTAGGGGGGGCATCCGGAAGCAGCAACTAGAGAGAGAGAGAGAGAGAGAGAGAGAGAGAGAGAGAGAGAGAGCAAGCAAGCAAGAAAGAAAGATATATTAAGCGTCTACTAAAGACCCAATGGGCCTATGAGACCAAAGTGGTACAATGATGGCCATGGCATATCTCATCATGGAATGGAAAATAAAACAGAATGAAAACATAAATATATCTATCTCACTGGGGTGATACAAAACTTTCCATGGAAACTCGTCATGGAATACTAAGAACATAAAAACATGGGAGCAACATCAACTCCGAGTAGATGGTATACCACTCTCCAAAATGTCAAGCATGGGGTTGACGAGTATGGCCGAGAGGTCTCCCTCAGCTATGTCACGTGGAAAGGTAGCTCGATGGCGGTGGAGCATGTCCTGGATCTGGAGCTGATGAGGTGATCGTGGTCGCCGGGGGGGGGGGGGGGGGGGGGGACAAGGGCATCGGGCACATTGGAGTGCAGAGGCTCGGTCCGAGGTAACTCCTATCGGGGGAGGTAGGTCCAGAGCAGCTTGTGGAGGGTCCACAAGATCCACTATGTCGGTTTCCTCCACCTCTTGGGTCCGGAAGAAATTGGTGATGGTTGGCTGCCGAGGTAGGAGGTGGGGTGGCTGGGGATTGTGTCTCAAGGTGTCCCTGTGTCTGCGGTGCTCAACCAGGAAGAGGCCCAGGCGACGCTGGTTCTGGAAGTCAATGATCCTAGAGAGTGGACCGAATCCCTCACGAGATAAACAGTGAAACCTCCCGCAGATCTCATAGTATACTGGGCAGTGGCACACGGAGGGTGGGCAAAGACACCACGAGGAACGTGCACTCATCCTTAAGTTTGCGGGGTTGGAGGCGAGGCGACGATTCCTTACCAAAAGGCAGGCACTAAAGGGAGAAAAGACTTACCTTGAAGACGATTTCACACTAGCACAGGTGACACATAGGAGGGACTGCATGCCACGCATCTTGGATGCACAGAAGGCAGGAAAATGGGCGGTGTACAAAGATGGAAGGGTGATCATCACCAACCGATGTGCCCAATGACGGTGCGAGACCTATGAGACCAAGCTAGAGATTGCGGATTGGAATTGCAATGGCGCCTTGAGGACAGATGCAGGTCTGTTCGAGGAGCAAACACCACAGGATACAGCAGCCCGCACAGACTATGGACAGTACCTCTTAGCCCTCGGCGGGGCTCATAGGCTAGCCATTTTCAATGGCCTGGCTAGATGGCCTAGATCCAACCCCTTTGGACATGGAGCCAGTACAGTGGACTATCTAATGGGATCCCTCTCTCTGATCCCACTCATTCCGAAGTTTACCATCTCACCTCGCCCCATCGGTGTTGCAGCCAACCATGCATACCTACCCTTCTCCCTCACATGCCGATACACCATCCAACCACCTGCTTTGCCCCATCACCGTTCGAGATACCACTTCACCAAAGAGACCTCTTCCATCTATTCTGATCACGTCTACCGCATCCTTTCCGTGTCACCGTTTGGCCATCCAATTGGTCCACCCGTGCTTTCTTATCATGTATGTACATTGGACTGGTGTCCATGGCAGTTGTATATGCCGGGGATTGATGCCACTCATGTGATACTGTGGACTTGGCTTTCCGTTGGGACTTGTGCCTCCGTGTACATGCCCGGAAATGCTTGGTGGATTGGTGTTCCATTGGGTTTGGTACCTCGTGTACTTGCCTGGAGCACATCTATTTTGGTATAGTCTCATGAACGGGGATTGTCCATACCAATGCTGCATTGCATAGCATCTTTATGTGCTTGCTTGCAAATGAAATTGCATGCTGTTTTCATGCTTGCTTGACCAATGTGTAGTTCCAGGTAAGGGGACGCCCGCCCGTGAACCGTGCGTGTGAAACTGTCTGCTGACATGGTTGTGTGGCATGTGAACAGGTGGTAAGTATTACCCAATCTAGGCTCAAATAGCCTTAGGACTTCGCCAATATTTATAAGTGAGTGCGTTTCCACTTCATTAAAGTTTGGGCGCCCAAAAGTCACTTATAAATTATGACCGTTTCCAAGTTCACACTCACTAAAGTCCCGAGGCGGACAAGACTCAATGTCCAGGACCTGATCCTCCCCTTTTACTCATAAATGGGCATCTCCCCATGTCCCTTCACCTGATTGGACCCCAATTCACTTACTTATTAAGAGAAAATTGGTGTTTTCTCCTTATGAAGATTTTTGGAGGTTGAAAACTCTATTTTTCCACCATTTCTCTCCATTTCCAAGCTCTCCATAGCCATACCCAACTTGCTAGGGTGTTTTCCAAGCTTCCAAGAGTGTTTCCAAGTGCTAAGTACTCTCCTACTCACTCCCAATGACTGAAATTCAGCAAAACAACTCTCATTTTTGTTGTAATTTCTGGTCTTTTTGTTGAAAACCCTAATTTCAGGCTTCCTTTCTCAAGTTGAACTATAGGGGAAGCTTTCCCAAGGTTCCCTTCGTCCTCTTGAAGACTCTTGTCGTCGCGAAGAAAGGCGATAAATCAAAGATCTCAAAACTCCAAGGACTTCCATCGCGAAGACTTCCGCTGTCATCGACTCTACTTGCTATTGGTAAGCTTTTATGCTTAAATATGGGAGCAAGTAGCAGGAGGGAAGAACCGGATTACAAGATCACATACCCTGTGTAGTGTTCTCTTGTCCTGCGTGCTCTCTTGGGGATTGTTGCTACCATATGTTGGTGGAACAATAGAGAGAAGATGGTAGGGAACATGGGCACTTGAGAGGGTAGTGTGGGTTGCAAGTCTACATCAACAACCTCTTGTTTGCAATACTGTATTCATATACATTGGTATGGAAATCTGGTCAGAAATGCCCATGACACTATGTACTTGATTCTCCCAAGATCAATATACTTTATTTGAGGGAGGGGTCGGCCGTTCCGGCTCATTGTGTGTCTCTTGTCAATTCAGCAATTTACTTCTTGTATTTGAACAAGTGTCCATCAAATCTTAGTGTATTTAAGTGTATTGATTAGCATTGTGTTCAGCCAAGTTACACTCCAATCTCGACCCCCACATCCCACTTGATGAGCTTACCACGCACCTCTCAGCCACCCTCCATATGTCCGCTCTGCAGCAGCCTTCCCGCACTCCAGAGCCACCCCTACATCACCAGGAGGGACTGTCCCACAGAATAGCTGGTACGACGAGGAATGTCATGATACCCGAGCCCGTCTACATCGGGAGATGGCGCTAGGACCGACCACTCACCAGCAGGCGGCGCGAGTGATTTTTCGATGTCTCACACGGAGAAAGAAGAGAGCCTACCTAGCCAGGCTTGAGCAGGAGCTATACCAGCTATTTCTTGGAAGGAACTGTAAGGAGGCTTGGAGAATCTTCCAGGATCATCGCCTTCTAACTCGGATTACTTCACCTAGCACCTGGCACACCTATGCCACCTCTCTCTACCATGCCCCCGAGCAGCCACCTCCCCCCCATCCACCCGAATCTTGTCCCCCACACTCTTCCTTCTTTCACCTCAGCATGGTGAGAGATGCTATTGACAGGATGCAGACTGGGATAGCAGAGGATCATGATGGACTCCGCTCCGAGCATTTCTCCCATGCTAGGGACACACTAGCCCCTTTGCTGGTTCACATGTTTACTAGGGCTTTATGTGAGGGCTTCCCCGTCAGCTGGTCATCCAATACTATTGTACCTATCTTGATCGAATACTATTGTACCTATCTTGAAAGTAGGTGACCCCATGGACCCCAACAACTACAGGACTATCATGATTGGTCACACCTCGACCAAGATTTATGGTTCGATTTTGAAGCATGAGCTTACTAGATGGTCCAAGGAGCAGAGACTCAGAGCACCGGAGCAAACAGGCTTCAGGAGAGGGCACTCCACACTAGATCATATCTTTACACTACGGGGGATCATTGAGGAGGGGAGAGCTCACGGGCATTGGATATACTGTTGCTTTGTGGATTTCCGCAAAGCTTTTGATACCATCCCACGGGCCACGCTGATGAGGAGACTGCTGGATATAGGAGTGCCAACAGAGATGCTTTGGGGGATCATTACACTCTATGAGTCAGTCACAAGTCATAGGCAGAGTATGGGCTCCAGGAGGTGACTCAAAGATCATACACAACACTTTTGGGGTGAAGCAGGGCTGCCCCTTGTTTCCTACTCTATTTGGTCTATACATTGACGAGATCTTGGATTACATAGACAGACAAGGAGGACCAAGAGCACATTTGGCAGGAGTTCTGATACCGATCCTCTTGTATGCAGATGATATTGTTCTTATTTCTGATTTACTAGAGGGGCTGCAGAGGCATTTGGATGCATTACAGGCCTTTTGCAAGGACCGGGACCTCACTGTGAACCTTAGAAAGACCAAGGTCATAATCTTTAACACCTCCTCACAGTGGATAAGTAGATCTGCAGGACATTTTACATACAGTGGAGAGCCTGTGGAGTATGTTACCTCATATGTATACCTTGGGATCACTTTTGCTGGACCTTAGTTCTCGATGTGGAAGGCGGCCGAAGCTAGATTGATGAGGGGATATGCAGCCCTTGGCTTGCTAGAGAGGCAATGCTCACAAATACAGTTTTAGGAGTCGAGGACGAAGCTTTGGCTATTTGATACTCTAGTTACACCTGCACTACTGTATGGTGCCCTCATTTGGGGTCCTAGCTTATATCACAGGAGGAGACAGAGCAGGCCGAGAGAGATACACAGGAGGTATATGATGGGTGGAAGCCGATGGAGAGGCCCCGAGTGGCAAAATCTCACGCATGATTAGGAGTAAACCATCAATGCCACATGAGATTGTGTGGGCAGAGATGGGGGCTGCACCGATAGTGACAGAGGCTCTATTCCAGAAAATGACATACTGGCACAGGCTATGGGAGCTTCCACTCTATAGATACCCCCGGCTAGCCCTGGAGTCCTTGAGACAGTTGACACTTGAGGGAGATACAGAGTGATGGTATGCATAGGCAGGCACTTGGTTTGGCATGCACGGTATGCAGATGGAGGCACTCCCCCCATTCCAGTACAACATAGAGGCCCCGTCATTTACTCTCAGCGGCACAGAGCGGAACAGGGTTATCAGGAATGACATTGTCAGACTGGATACTCAGAGAACATGGAGTTCACCTAGTCATCCACTGGGGACGAAGATGGCCTTCTACAGAGATCACCTCCTATGCCTGACAGAGGATGGGTTCATCATCCGTCCATGCTACATGGACACACACCTATCCTTTGGGGTGAGATGTGCAATCAGCCAGATCCACACCGCGTCCCACCAGCTGAGAGTGGAGACTGCCAAATATGGGCCTAGGGCGGCCACACCAGAGGACATGATATGCCAGCTCTGTCACACAGAGCCCGAGACAGAGGATCATTACATATGCCGATGCCCTATATACTTTGAGATTCACGGGAGGTTCCACTGCCTCTTCCGAGGTGAGTTCAGACCACTTTCTAGGATCATGGACTTCCCAGATCAGAGATGCGTGGGACTTTTTCTTCTAGGGCTCCACAGACACAGGGAGTCCTTAGTGAGATCCAGATCAGCTGTACTTGCTCGAGGACTAGCACAAAAAGCTCTCACCGACTTCTTTCATACCAGCACTTTGAGGGCCGATCCACCCATCATACCCAGACCAGAGGCTAGTGCAAGAGCTTGGCCGAGAGGTGTGACTCTCGTAGAGCCACTGAGTTATGCAGAGCTCGACGCCCCACCACAAGAGGATCCGGGCCATCATCTCCCATCATCGTAGGACCTTCTCGCGCCAGCTCAGTTTTACCACCTTGAGCACCATGTCACAGCGGCCCATGAGGGATGTATTAGGGTGATATGAGAGCCCTCGCTCATGTACCTAGATCAGATTTTATAGTTCTAGATTTTTGTTATCTTTCTTTATTAATATTTTGTACCCAGGATGATGTACCTCATGGATATGATGTAACCTTTTGGTCTCATAGGTAATTTTGGCCTTTTGAAGACGTTCATACAACTTTCTCTCTCTTTTGAAGACGTTAATACAACTCTCTCTCTCTTTCTCTCTCTCTCTCTCTCTCTCTCTCTCTCTCTCTCTCTCGGCGTGAAGCTACGCACGCACCCACTCCTCTATTCATACTGCGCGCCGGTGGCCCTTGTTTCTGCTTTTTGCCACGCTACGCCTTTGCTGCCTTGCTGTGCACAGGCACCTCCCTTTTGCCACGCTGCGCCCCTGCTTCCCTGCTATGCACAGGCGCCTCCCTTTTGCCGCGCTGCGCGTGCCCACCGCCCTTGCTCTACGCGCTGCTCTGCGCTCGTCGAGCTGCGCCTACGCCTGTTCGTACCCGCCCTTTTCCGACCTGCCCACCCTTTTCCGACTCGCCCTTTTTCGACCTGCCCTTGCTCAGGCCCCCAAGGCAGCAACTAGGGGGAAATAGCACAATGAACCTATAGGAGCTGGAGGCATACATCAAGACAGTGGAGGACAAAACCAAGATATTACTGGGAGAACAAAAGAAGGTGCTGGGGACAAGGTTCTGAACCAACAGTAGGTCGTGCCTGACTTATCGTTGACTGAGGATGTACAATGGGGTCACGACGCACGACAATTATCATTCTTTTGGGTTCTAATAATGTACAGCTGTTGCACTGCTGATGATGAGCCATCTTGTCACCATGCACTGAGTGCAGAGTGCATGTGACATTCTCTCCTGCTTAGCTTGGCGGCAGATTCATGGCTTCCAAGTAGTCTGTCAATAACTGGGAGTACTCCTGGAAGAACTCCTCGTCTAGCCATACGGCTTCGTGGGTGCCTAATCTCGGAATTTCTTATAGAACTGATGTATCCGTCTACCGGAACCATGCTTCCATCGATAAAGAAGGATCTGCTCAGGCTTAATAGCTTCTGCTTCGTCTACCACGTCTGGCTGCTGTTCACCTGAAACATCAAACACTTCTAGACCAACATATGGTTTTAGCCAAGAGGGCCAAAATTACAGAATGAAAGCTTGGGACAACGTTTGCCCACTTGTTTCAATCTGTGTTTCATGATATGCAAATAGACCCAATCCCCTTCCTTGAAGTGGACATCTCGTGTAGACTTATTTGCCTGTCTGCTATATGCTTCCTGAGCTTTGGTCAAGCGGTCCCTGACTGACTTAATAATCTCGAAAAATGCTTCCGTGGTTTTATTAGCCTCTAAAGATGGAGAGACCATTCTCATCAAAAGAGAAAAAAAAACGGCGGCCAAAGGTTCCTTCATATGCAGTCCGTCCGATATTGGATGAATGAGTGTCGTTCAAGATAGCTTGGACCAATGGCAGATAATGTTCCCATTTGGACTGCTGGTCATGACAGTATGACTTGAGAACATCAAAGGCCAATTGGTTATAAATTTCTATTTGGCCATCTGTCTGGGGATGGAATGCACTAGACAACTGCAACTTAGTTCCGAAGTTTTCAAATAATGCCCTCCAGAAATGCGAGGTAAACTTGGAATCTCTATCTGATGTTATGGTGCTAGGCAAACCACAAATTGGATACCAATGCTTGAGAAATAGACGGGCTACGTCCTCGGCTGTGGCCGTATGCTTGCATGGGATGAGCATGCAGAATTTACTAAAGCGATCCACAACGGTAAAACACTGATGCTGGTAGAGGTCCTACAAAGTCCATAGATATGTCGATGAAAGGTCCGTCGGGGATGGGCAAAGGTTGAAGTAAACTTCTTGACTTTTTGACAAATCTTACAGGCTTGTACATGTGCATAGACATCACGTCTCATCTTTGGCCAATAAAAGGACCCTTCTAATTTCTCGAGGGTACTGTTGATACCCCTATGTCCTCCAACTAAGGAGTCATGGGCATCGTGGAGAAGAGCAGAACGCTTTTTCCGAGTAACACAGAGATGGTTCTTGTAGAACAACCAACCGTTCTGTATTGAATAGTGGCCAGGCTCAGAATTGAGAGCCAAACTGAATTGAGTACCAAACTCAGGGGAGTCTACATATTGGTCTTTCATCTATCTAAGTCCTTCCGCGTGATTTCGAGAATGGTAGATTCGTGGACTGCCTGGATGCTGGACTTTCGACTAACAGCGTCTGCTACTGGGTTATGCTTACCAGGGATGTTTTCAATCATACCTTCAAACTACTGGAAGATTTGACTCCACCTGGCCTGGCAATCACTCCATTGGACACTTGGCATAGTCTGAAGCCACTTAAGTGCTTGGTGGTCTGTTTTCAGTGTGAAAGCTTGTCCATAAGGAAAAGGCTTCCAATGTTTGAGCGCTGTGATCACACCCAAAAGCTCTTTGTCATATACCGAATAATTCTTTTCGGCGACATCCAACTTTCTACTGTAATATGCCACGGGTCGATTGTCCTGCTAGAGGATTGCACCTATGGCTACATTACTGGCATCGGTGATGACCTCGAAAGGTTCATCCCATGATGTTGCTTCTGAGGCAGCTTTTTGGAGTGCACGGAATCAAGCGCCTCGCCTATAACTGAGACTTTCTGCTTGCGAGTCTTCGCCCCCTTGAGCAAGTCGGTAAGAGGTGCTGCAAGGTTGGAAAACTGATGGACATGGGTACTATAGGTCTGACAAAGACCTACGAATGAACGGATTTCTTGGGCGGTCTTAGGAATGTCCCAATCTAAGATCCCCTGAACCTTTGAAGGATCCAATCTAATCCTATCGGAACCGATGATGTAGCCCAAATACTGAACTTCCTTACCACCAAAGACAGACATTTTGGCGTTTATGTAGAGCTGATTATCTCGCAAAAGTTGCAAGACTTTCTCCACATCTTTCTCATGCTGCAGTGGCTGAGAAGACTAGTATGTCATCAAGGAATATGAAAACACACTTCCCAATGTGGACTGCGAAAATCCTAGACATCATCTTATTGAACGTTGTGGGTGCATTTGTAAGCCCAAAAGGCATGACTACGAACTCCTAGTGACCACGCTCTGGCCGAAAAGCTGTTTTTGGAACGTCAGCTTAAAAAATGCGGACCTGATGGTAACCACTCTTGAGGTCGATCTTAGTGAAAAACTTAGCACTGTCTAAACGGTCCAAAATGTACTCTAGCCTTGGCATAGAAAACTTATTCTTGATAGTGAGTTTGTTTAATGCCATGTAGTCTACACAAAGGGGTGAAGACTTGTCCTTCTGTTGGACAAATAAGATAGGTGCAGCAAATGGGGAGGAAGAAGGCCGAATGAATCCGGCTCGGAGAAGCTGAGATAATTGCTTTTCTATCTTGCCCTCTAAAGTCTTGGAAAGACGATAAGGAAACCTGCTAGGAGGATCTGATCCAGGGACCAAATCAATGTGATGGTCCTCAAGGCGAGAGGGTGGGAGACTGGGCGGGAGATCGTCCCTAAGCATAATGTCCTGATGTCTGGATAGGAGGTCTGCTAACTAAGGGACTGAAGATGTAACAGATGCTACTAATATGAGTTTTTTTCTCGTCTCGGCTAGCTGAAGCTCCGCCCCGTCCCGGCTTGCGCGTCGTGCACACCTGCGCCCCCCGCCTTGTTCCCTCGCGCTTGCTCTTGCCCCCCCCACCTGCTGTAGTTTCTGCGCCCCCCTCCCACGTTGCTCTGCTCGCCGCCCGTCTTTTTTGCCCCCCTCTGCCTGCTTAGTTGCTGCGCCCCCCTCCCTCGCTGATGTGCCCCCTCCTCGCCCCCCCCTCTTTGCCGCCCCCAGGGGGTTCTGTTTTTTCCTTTTTCTCCGGTTTTCCGCCTCTCTGTGTGCAGCCCGTTTCTTGCAGGATTTCCGCTTTCGCCCGGCCTATGCCTGAGCTTCAGACTCTGATGGAGACTCCTCCCGCCTCGCCTCAGAGGGACTCATCCGCAGCCCCCTCGCCCGCCCCTGAGGACACCCCCATCAGGCTTTCTCTTTCGCCGGAAGAGGACGCGAGCCTCACCGCAGAGGTGGAATGCCTTCAGGCTCATTCCACCATCTGTCGTATAGTCGGCACTCGCCCCAGCAGAGGGGAGATCCGGGATCTTCTCCAGGCCCGCCTTCTTGCAGATGTGGGCAAGATCCTGGACGTACAGCTACTGGGCCATGGACATTATCAGATCGAGTTCGAGACCGCCCAGAGTGTGGCCATGGTCCATGAGTCCCCTTGACATCAGGGGTGCTCGGGCTTTCTTCAGACCTTGGCAGCATGGCTTTGACCCAGCAGCGGCTGAGTAGGGAGAGCGTCTTTTTCATGTTACAGTTTGCTTCCCTGGACTCCGCTGGGAGTATCTTCCGCTCCTCTCTTGGCTAGGAGCATTGGTGGGCTCGGTACTCGAGACTGGCCCCACAACAGCTTCAGTGGTGGCCAGAGCAGCTGGGCTACCCTCCGTCAGAGTTTTGGTGTCTGACATCTCCTCCCTTCCTAAGGTCATTCAGCTACCTAGGATAGGGGGGGGGGGATGGATTGATCAGAGAGTGGAGTTCTCGGGGCTCCCGAACCAGTGCTTCATATGCAGGCAGGTCGGTCATCTGGCCAAGGCCTGCCCTCGCAGGAGACCTCGACCCTCACCACAGCAGCAGGCCCCTGATGGCCCGCCCACAGATGCGGCACGGCAAGCTGCCTCCGGGACACCTGCTCAGGCCACAGAGACCTCGGAGTGGCAGCCTGGACAGGGGCACCGTCGAGGGAGACAACCACAGCAGCACGCACAGAGACCGCTGCAGGAGCAGCCACAGTCTCAGCCTCATTGGGTTCCCGTGAGGAACAGCTTTGCTCCCCTCCAGGAGGAGACACCTGCAGGACGACTGAGGACCAGGAGATGCCAGCACCCCCTCCTTCACCCCCCCCCACCCCCATCCCCTCCCACCGCCTCGCTTCCACCTTCGCCTCCTCCCGTCCCCGCTCCGGTTTCGGCAGCGGCTCCCTCTCCATCCCCCTCGCCCCCCCCCTCCTCCCCCCCCACCTACCTCGCCTTCCCGGGAGACCCTGGCAGTCCCCTGGCGCTCGCCCGCAGTCCGGAGGGCGTTGAGCACCGACCTCGCTCGAGCACCACAGAGGAGACCTACCATGCCGATTCGGGCTTCACGGATATCATCTATCTGCAGTCGGCTGAGTCGCCTCGGTGTTAGACAGCGATCGGAGGCTTTTGATTACGCCTTCACTCGGCTTTTTGGAGCAGAGGGCCCCCATGAGCCAGCACCCATCCGAGTTCATGTAGTGATACCTCCGGCCCGCGGGGAGGAGGCACTTGATTCAGCGGTGGCCTTCTCGTTCCCTCTATGTGGCCCTTGCGACCGGGAGTGTACTCTAGAGCTCGCTCTTAGCACTTTGAAGACTCAGGCAAATGAGTTTTCTCATCATGTGAGCGATCTGGAGGTGACAGATGTGATAGGCCGGCTCTGGGAGTTGGCTCATTTTTTCTTGGATCCCGAGAGTGTGGATGCCTCAGGGATTCGTCATTTGGTCGTGCGCATAGTGGCAGACTTAGCACGCGACCCTGGATATGTATGTATACACGAGGTTGCTCTGTCAGAGCGGGAGGCAGTCGCCATGGGCCACAGCCACTGGCGCCTGATCCGTGATTCTTGCAGTACACCGGGTGGGCAGATTCGCAGCTGCTCGGATGGGGACTACTCTCCATCCAAGCCGCTTGCGAAGGCCCGCCGCACGGCTGAGACAGCATCCATCTCAGCAGGTCATCCATGAGGATCATCTCATGGAATGTACAGGGCCTGGGCGGAGCACATTTTATACGCTATCGAGGTTGCTTGAGGCAGGAGCTTCAGAGATGCCTGGTTGGTGGTAGCATTGATATTTTGATGATGCAGGAGCACCATTTGGGTGAGAGCAGGATCCGGAGATATGGTTCGGTGATGCCTGGTAGATGGGATACCTTTTGGTCTGCAGGGTTTGGTCCTTTGGGTGGACAGGGAGGAGTATGCATGGTCATTGCAGATGTATGGTGGCAGGCCATTGTGGATCGAGGGATCATTGTGCTTGGTAGAGCACAGTATGTCATTCTGAGGATGCATGATGAGCTATTGGGCGTGCTCAACGTCTATGCGCCTAATCATGCTAGTGCCAGAGCAGAGTTCTGGACCCAGGTTACGGATGCATTGCCAGAGGCCGCACATTGGTGTGTCGGGGGAGATTTCAACATGCTTGAGGACCCGGCCGATAGGGAGGGAGGCAGTCATGTTACAGTGCACGGCACGGAGCTTGCAGCTTGGGACCGGTTTTGCATGTCACTGAGGATCACTGATGCATGGCAGCATGGGGCCTTCTCCCGCTCTCAGGACAGTCTTAGTTTCTCTCGGTCGGATCGCCGACAGGGAGGGACTAATCTATCACGGATTGATCGCTTTTATGTGGGCGACTGGTTAGGGGAGCGAGGGGGCTCCGTCGGCATTCTCGCTGGCACCTCATTTTCATATCATGCACCAGTTATCCTGACATTGGAGGAGAGGACACGGGAACCCAGCTTGCAGTTGAGAATCCCAGAGAGGGTACTTACAGATCCCAGTCTCGCGGAGGACATTGGGAGGATCTGGCATGATAGTCAGTGCTCTGACCAGGATGCAGCAGGCCAGTGTGCCCAGGGACTCATCGAGCTTAGCTCTTTTCTGCACGCTGCAGCTTTGACACGGCTGGGAGAGATTCGCGAGCGGGAGCATCGGCTGAGATGCAGCCTTGCTTCGCTACAGCGCCTTCAGGAGCAGCAGCCTGCATGTGAGTGGTTGGCGTCACAGCTGAGCCAGGCACGCCAGGAGGTTAGAGAGGCAGAGGAGCAGAGACATGAGTTTTACTATCGTCGTCAGGCCTCTCAGTGGACGCAGCTTGGTGATAGAGTGACTGGGGAGTTTTTTGAGATCACTGGACTCCACCATGCTCGACAGGAGTCCGTTAGCTTGGTAGACCGGATGGTTCGGTAGCTACTGAGCCCAGGGAGATCAGAGCCATTGCCACTGCATTTTATAGAGACCTGCTTTCAGCGGAGCCAGCCACTGAGGACAGAGATACTTGCAGACAGACTGTGTGGGCCCATGTGCAGAGGAGGGTCACAGATCGTATGCGTACAGTTCTTGGTGCGCCTCTTTCAGAGATTGAGCTTGCCGAGGCCTTGAGGGTCCTGTCGCGACATAGTTGTCCAGGGGAGGACGGACTGACGCCGGCCTTTTTTATGTGCTATTGGGACCTTTTGGGGCCAAGCCTCCGCAGGGGCTTTCAGTATGTTTTGGACACTGGGGTGATGCCGCAGAGCTTTTCAGAGGGCTTGATCTTTCTTATCCCCAAGGGGGAGGGAGTATCAGATGATATTCGGCATTGGAGGCCTATTACGATTCTCAACACTGTCTACAAGGTCTTGGCAAAGGCCTTGAGTTTGAGGATCCAGCCCTTTTTGGGGGAGTTGATTCATGCTACCCAGACAGGATTCGTCAAGGAGCGCAGTATCCTTGACAACATCTTTACTTTCTGGGAGGCGACGGCCCGAGCTAGATTTCTTGGCGAGGACTTGGTCGTGATGCTTCTCGATTTTGAGAAGGCATACGATAGAGTTGATTGGGGTTTCTTAGAGGGCACTATGCTTCGCCTGGGCTTTGAGCCAGGATGGATCAGAGGGGTGGCGGCTCTGTACTCCACAGCTCGTAGCCAGGTGTTGATTGCAGGAGGACGGGGGCCGAGTTTTAAGCTTACCAGATCAGTCCGACAGGGGTGTCCCCTCGCCCCTTTTCTTTTTCTCTTCTTTGCGGAGGCTATGAGCATGTATTTGACGGCAGAGGAGGTTGGTTTGAGAAGACTCCAGCTCCCAGTCCGGGGGGAGGACCTGCTTGATGCTGAGTTTGCAGACGACACGGGCTTATTTTTGCATGGCCAAGAGGCCAATCTTCTTCGGGCAGAGCAGTCGCTACAGGTTTTTAGTGCAGCTTCGGGAGCATTGATCAATTGACGCAAGACAGTGGCCTTTTGGATCAGTAGTGCTCCCACTCCGGCATGGAGCCCGGACCCCGGTTTTAGATGGATTCCTCCTGGCACAGCAGTGCGGTATTTGGGATGCCAGATTGGACTGGATTTGTCACCTGAGCAGCAGATTACCCCGCTTCTTCTGAGCATTCGGAAGAAGCTTTTGTATTGGAGTACAGCTCGACTATCCTTGGCTGGGAGGGTGGTGGTGGCAAATCAGGTGCTGCTAGCGACCATGTGGTGCATTACGTCTTGTTGATCTTCTCGAGCTCTTGCATCAGCCAGGTACAGAGGCTGATCAGGAACTTTCTTTGGTCTGGGCGGGACGGTCAGCCAGCCCGGGCAAAGGTTGCATGGGCAGTTATTACACTTCCGCTGGCTCAGGGAGGCTTGGGCATTATAGATCCAGTCGATCAGAGTAGAGCCTTATTGGGGAAGCTTATTGTTCGGGGGCTGCTTCCAGGCGCCGAGTCTTGGAAAGAGCTTCTCTTGCAGCGGCTGCAGGCTCGGGCTCCCCCAGCAGGGGGCACTTGGGCACCAGAGATTCGCTGGATCTTCATAGAGATGAGGAGGACAGGCCTCAGTAGAGGATGGGAGGACAGATTTGCTTTGAGTATCCTGAGAGCTTGGGAGCTGCTGAGACTGGGGCTCTCTCAGCGACGACCTTGTGTTGAGGAGCGGGCCAGAGAGCCGCTCATCTGGAGCCCAGCGGTTCGCACAGAGCAGGGTCATATGCTGGGTTCTCGGCCTCGTCTAGCCTGGGGACCTTTAGTGGCAGGCCCAGCACGCAGTTTTGGAGACTGGCAGACCTTCTGCAGTCTCCCAGAGGAGATCCAGGTGGAGAGGCTGAGTCACTTCAGAGGGGGGATGATTATGAGGGATGATATTCAGGAGGCACTCACAGAGGAGTGGTTAACGCCTTTCGAGCCAGTGGCCCCACGGTGGATGGGAGCCTTTACTCAGTTGGAGATCCTGATTGCTGTCTGAGCTTGCACTGAGGATGGCAGATGCCTCTACTATGAGATACAGGATGAGGGCAGACTTCAGAGAGTGGAGGTGGAGTCGCCTTTGGTTGCAGAGTGCACCTTTCAGAGGATACGGGTAGTGGCCGCCGCTTCTCGGAAGTGGCATATTGACCCCGACCCTGCTGATGTGCTCCCGGATTGGCGTATATGGGCATATGCAGCGCACCCCTTGGCCCGGTTATAGTGGGACCCAGGGGAGTACGAGTGGCATGATCCTTATGCATCCCTTGAGGCCACAGAGATCACCTTTTTCCAGTATACTGTTCGGCTGGGGAGGCATATTTTGACGGCGAGGAGGATGGTCTCTCCAGCTGCAGTGGGGCATTGGCGGCTACAGGGACTCTCACAGGAGTTCCTGGAGGATTTCTGGGCTAGTCGACAGGCCCGCAGGATCTCGACTTTCCAGTGGTTGGTCGCCCACAGGGGCTCAGCAGTTGGCACCTGGCTTGTTTACAGCGGTCTTCCGGCGGCCTGCGTCCGATGCGGCCACCCTATGGAGACACAGAGACATTGCCTTTGGGATTGCCCTCAGGCGCAGCATATTTGGCTGCGGATGCTGCGTATTCTGGCCCACCTCTCTCCAGAGGGAATGTTTACGTGGGGTGCCGTTGCTTGGTCGACTTCGACAGGGCTTGCTATGGGCTATGAGATGGAGCAGGACAGTTAGGCCATCAGATTCATTAGGGGCCAGCCTCGCCTGGTTCCGGCACCGGATTTCTCGTCCGCCAGCTGGACACAGGAGAGGGATTTACGATGGGAGCTCCTCAGCAGCCTGACCATCTGGTTCACCTGGAGGGCCTGGTGTTTCACGGCCTTTGAGGGGAGACTGGAGCCACCAGTAGAGACTGTTCGGGGGATCTGGCAGGAGTTGATCCACACCCTGCGAGGACAGTATGATCGCATCCGGGGCGACTCGGACGAGGCGATCTTGCGGCGCCAGGCCTTTCACACCACCTGGCGCAACGGCCCTTTCTACACCTTACACACGGGATCCCCCCGTTGGCATTACAGGCCACCTGTTTGGCTATCCCCCCCCCCCCCCATTGTATGATTTAGCCCCCTATTGTATGATTTAGCCCCTCAGTCCTTAGTACTGATGCTTGTATTTTGCAGCTCCTACGGAGAGTCTCCCGGACTGCCTTGCTGTATTCTCTGCTCTGTTTCTCTTATGAGCAGGAGAGATCTTTTGTAGCCCTACGGGCGTTTTTATATAACTAATGAAAGGATCTTTTCTCGGGGGAAAAAAAAACAGATGCTACTAATGAGGGAGGGGCCGTTTGAGCACGAACATAAAGGAGTGCTCCTTCTGCTCCCTTGCAGATAGCTCATCTGGCCTGGAGATGTGAAATCAATGGGATGCCAAGAATGCTTCTATCCCCACGAATCATGACAGGCTCAGGAAAACCTTTACAAATAGTAAAAGTGTCCTGTCCCCAATCGGGAATAGGCTCATACTAACGGAGCCACTGAATTCCTAAGATCATGTCACACCCCAACACAGGTGAGACGATGAAATCTCGTTGAAATGAGGCCTTCTGAACTTCAAAGGCAAATTGTTGTGCCTTCTGGGGAATGTGGGTGCAAAGACCAGGTGTAAACCCGTGCACATCTAGATGATATGGGACTAATGTGTAGTTCAATTTATTAGCCAAATGGGGAGAGATGGCGTCTTCAGAACTACCCATATCGAAAGGGACTACAAACTGTCAGCCTTGGGCAGAGCCATAAGCTCGGATGAGGCTCTTCTGAGCAACATCACTCTCACCCTCTTGCTTCGCATCAAATACCACGGATGGCATAGGATGCATGGAAGGTAAAAGTTGAACTGCATTCGAGGTAGTAGGCGGGGCTGGAGGAGCTGGGGAGGCTGTGGCAACTGTGATAGAAGGAGCTCTGGCGGCTTGTGCCGCTTGCCATTTGTGGCAATCCTTCTTACCATGCCCTATAATATGACAGAAAAAACATCTGTTTTCTGACTGGTACTTCCTTTGCTCCTCTGGAGAAAGATAACCTCCAGTAATGCCTGCTTTAGCCTTTTCATCAGGGGTTTTCTTAGGTTCTTTATCTTTCTTACCCCCTGAACTGGAGCTATTACTGCTGTCCTTCTTAGCATCTTTAGAAGACGCGTTACCTTTCCCTGTTTGTGCAGTTGATTGTTGCTGCTGCTATGGTTTGGTACTAGACTGAGAGGACAGCTTGGGCTTGCCCCCGTTAAGCTTCATTTCTTCATTCTGAGCGAGAGTCAGAGCCCGGTCATATGTACTTGGTTCAAAGTTACGAACTGTGAATCGAATGTTAGAGTCCAATCCACAAATGAATTGCCCCATCTTAGCCTGCTCAGATAACCCTAACTCTGCTGTGCTAAAGTAATAACCTTACCGGAAAGTTGGAGCACTAGGGATCCGTTCTGTCTGAGTCCATAAAACTCGTCTTTCTGATAGGTCATGTACTGGGTCGGGAGAAATCTGGTCTTCAGGTCATGGACAAAGATGTCCCAGTCAAAGGCTGTGACACCTGTGGCCTGGTCTGTATGAATACTAGACCAATGTTGCCACCAAGTGACTGCCTCACCAGTGAGATGGGGAGCCGCTAAGTGGACTTTGTCTTGAGGGTTTGTGATCCTAGGTAATGGAAAATGAGCATTAAACTGATGAATAAATTGATTAACTGATGAATGATCACACTTACCATCATACTTACTGAAGTTTGGTTGACTGCTGCGAATGATGGTGGTTGATGCTGTTGCGGACTGCTGGGGCTGGTGACACCTATGATTGGGGAGACTGAGGAGAGCTGCTGATACCTCAAGTGTATGGCCTCCTTTTCTCGTTGGTGCTCGAGTAACATACGTTCTCGATCAGGCTCACATTGGTGTTCCTGAGCGGCGAGTTCAGCCTGACGCCGGTCTTCGTCGATCCTGTGTTGGGCTTCCTCATAGTCCCGTCTTTTTGCTTTTTCTCTTTTCCTTCGGGCCTCATCCTCTCTCCTTTGTTGTTCCATCTGAAAGAAGAGAGCGAAGGACGTGCTGCTGGAGGTGTAGAAGGACGTGCTGCTGCTTCCTTTGAGAGTTGGAGACGCTCCATGAGCAGCTGGTTCTGAGCTCTAAGAAGAGCTATGGTGTCTGCTGTAGGCGGAAGAACATGGTCTCCTTCGGGGGAGACGTCTTCCGGTTGATGAGTACTCTCTTCTGTAGACATGATGCTGAAGTCGGTGGTCGTGCCGGAACGCAATCTAACCATCCAAGGATGCCCCCACGCTAGGATACGGTGTGTGTGGACAATCTGAATCTGATACCAATGTGATATGCAACGGAAGTCTTTGTATTGGAAGATCCTGTCACACAAATGCTCACACTGTTTTCTGTATCCTGAGTTTCGTGAGATTAGCAATCGACTTTAATACTTCAAACTTTAAAGAGATATGAGAGAGAGATATGAGAACTGTACACCAGATGGGGTCCCGAATTACCCACTGAAGGGCCCCCTATCCCGATAACGAGATAGTATTTGCTTTATTTCTTTAGAGAGAATGACTGTGGACTGTAGATAAGCCAAACGCAAGATCTCGGAGGATCGGAAGCCTGGCTGAACTGTACACGGCTATAGAAACACCTCGATGAACTAATCTCGAGCCTACGCACTCTTCCCAAGGGCATGAGGAAGGGCTGCACACCTGAGGCTGAGAAAAGAAGGCGGTGGATTGTTCTAAGCTATGTTAGAATGCTGTAAATGCTTATGAATGCTTGGTTACCTTTACCAGATGGTTGGTGTATGCCTGGATGATGTACTGAAGGCTGGTTACTGATGTAAACTGCTGTAGGACTGAAAACGCATGGAAGAACTGCTGGAAATCTGCAAACACAGGGCTGTAAAGCTTTTTTCTGGTGTAGGACTTATGCTGGACTGAACCGCAAGCTGCAGGGGCTGCTGCTGGACAGAAACGCAGACTTGAAGGCGCTGAAGATCTGTAAACGCAGCCTGTAGGGGAGTGAACTGCAGCGGCTGGTTCACATGCAGAAAACGCAAGTGTATATGCTGATTTGGGGCTGTAAAGGTACTGTATGGCTGCGCGTATGGCTGTAGGAACTGCTGAACTGCATGCGTTGGAGAACCAAGGTTGGCTGAAGCAAACTCAAGCACTCCAAGGGCTGGATGAGACTAGTCTAGTGTGGAAGGCAAGGGAACTCCTAGGGCTGAGGAGGAAAGCTCTTAGCACATTGAAGACTGAATGAGAAACTAAGCCCTATGCAAGCCTATTTATACTAACTAGAGGTTGGTCAAGTTGGCTGGTAATGACAATAAATGGGAAAAATATGGGAAAAATACCAGATAAATCCTAGTAAATTCCCTAAGGCATATGGGATGTTCTAAATGATGCACAGGCATATGAATGCATATTATGCAGTATGCAGAGTGCTTTCTAATGCAAACCGTAAGGCTTCTACTGACTCTACATGCATGAATGATTCTCTCCAAGTGGGTTAAGGGACTTGACTGACTGACTGACCTGCTAAGGCTGAGGAATGACCTACGTAGCTCGTGCTTGACTTATCCTGGACTGAGGATGTACAATGGGGTCACGGCGTACGACAATTATCATCCTACTGGGTTCTAATAATGTACAACTGTTGCACTGCTGATGATGAGCCATCTTGTCACCATGCACTGAGTGCAGAGTGCATGTGACAACCCCATCTTTTCTACAGAGTCTTTACATCGTGCGATGCCGACCTTTTCAGAGGATGCTTTTGTACAGCATTTGGCTACTCTTGGTACAGAGTTGGAGCATTGACCCTATTTCTTTTGAGAGTTCCATTAAGGAGCAGTTTGCTTTTCCCAGGATTGATTATCTACAGGATTTGATCGGTTGGTTATAAGGTTTTTCATACCTTCTCTAGGCCATCTTGTCACCATGCACTGAGTGCAGAGTGCATGTGACAACCCCATCTTTTCTACAGAGTCTTTACATCGTGCGATGCCGACCTTTTCAGAGGATGCTTTTGTACAGCATTTGGCTACTCTTGGTACAGAGTTGGAGGAGATTGACCCTATTTCTTTTGAGAGTTCCATTGAGGAGCAGTTTGCTTTTCCCAGGATTGATTATCTACAGGATCTGATCGGTTGGTTATAAGGTTTTTCATACCTTCTCTAGGCTGGATACACAACATTCAACTTCGGGGAGTGTTCTTACACTTGGGTTTGGAACCATTATTTAGAGCAGCAGGTCGTAGCGTACATGGTTGTTTTCTTCCAGAGGAGCCATATGCCTGGCAGCTTGTTCTGTTGCTTTTGTAGCTGAGTTGCTGAGGAGATTGCTTGTGGAGTTTACTTGGTACTTGTTTTTGCAGTCTTTCGTTTATAATTGAGGATGACATCTCTGGCTTCTTGGAGTTCACTCAGCATCCGGTGTTGAGAGGGGGTGTTAGACATCATCTTGTTGTTGCTGGCTTCCTGTTTGGTGTCCTATTTTAGCCCTTAGGGCTGACCATGTTAGCTAGAGGGGCTGGTCACCCCTCACATATTTTTCCCATATTTTATCCCCACTTTATGGAGTCTTGGGTACTTTTTCCCTGAGCTGGTCGGCTAACTACATCTGGGTGGAAAATGAAGGCCGAACCTATTTAATGGGCACCCGAAATGTGCGGTGCCCGAAAAACTACGAAGTGGCGGGTTTCTGAGATAAAGCAATGCCACATTGTTGTGTGTGGTCTTGTGTTATGTTGTTATGCGGGGATTTTATAGACACAAAATGCTAAAATGAACACACCTGATAATTCTGCCAAAAAAGTGTGAAACTAGTGGTTGTCATACTGCAAAAGGAGGTGGCTGATTCATGTGTCGCTGAGAAGCACCTTTTTACTTTTCTCTTTCTATTCACTGGTCGCAGGCGAGGTGGTTGATCCGTTTTTTTTTTGTTTTGGTTTGCCCACGGAGAGGGACCCGGGTGGTTGGGTTGGCACCCTTCATTTTTTTTTTTTGCTTGTGCTGGCCCTTTTGCATGCGGGGCTGGCCGGCTGATATGGGCTCTTCGTGGGCAGGCCTACATGGCCAAAGGTATTAAAAAAAACTTTTTAATGTAGAGTGTTGTCTTGGTGATTTCAGCTTTTTCAACTTCCTAAGGAGCTTGGGGATTGAGGGATTGATACCAACTGTAAGATCCACTAGGATTTTCGTAAACACAAACAACCAGATTAGTATCAAATAGAACGGGTGCAGGCTAGCTTACCACCCAACAGTAGATTCCATCCAGAATCACCCCCAAGCTAGAGTGCAACACTCCAATCCCACAAACCATGCTAGTTAGCACTGGTATACCACCAATGCGGACATGTTGAGGCCTTCGGCATGACTGTCCGTGATCCGTCGAATCCAATCATGTTCCTGATGGTAATCGTAGTTCATCACATATCATAGAGTGAATTACTCTCTACTGTGAACATGAATAACCGAAGTCTCACTACTACTATAAATAACTGTCTGGTCACAAATAGCCAGTATACTTGGCCACCATGAGCTTTGGCCATCTTTATCTAATCCTAGGCTTCCCCAACTTGCCGGTTTAGGCCACTAATCTTGAGGATTAGCAGTAGGTACGTAACAAAGGTCCCATATGAGAGAGAGTGAAAAAGATGCCATGATCCCACTCGCTCCTGAATTGGCCACATTTTCTCTCTCTAGCCCTCGAAGATCTCGAATCCTGGCCCAAGTGGCCACGAGCATGTGGATAAAGTGGCCATGAGCGTTTGGATAATATCACACCAGATCCCACACCGTCAAAGTGTCTTCTATGGCGTGAGTGCATCCAGCCTTGCAAATGTGCTAGGGTAATGCTAGCAATGATCTCTCATGCAGTGTCCAACCTTTGTGTTGGTTGCAACCTCACGTGTCACAAGGAGTCTTTGGTTTGCAACAACCTTTAGTGTCCAACAAATAATTCTCTCTTTTTTTGCATGGGTTCTTTGTAAGAATATGGTACAACGAAAAAAAATACAGCAAGAGAGTACACTAGACAATGCAATAGAGAAAATGGAGAGAATTTTAAAATTCTGATTATACCAAACAAGAGATAGGTACAATATGATGGTGCTGTCCACCTGTGCGCTCTAGTATAAAGCTTAGATGGCGATCTAGACAGACTCTGGATGGAGGGCGTACTGAGAGTATAGGGAATATATGCTCACAAGCATTGGATGCCTTAGCTTGTGCCAACTATGTCCATTTATAGTGCCAACTATGTCCATTTATAGTGCTGCAAGTAGTGCAATGGATGTGTCCAAGATGTGTGCGGCTACACTGCATTGATGCGGCTCACCGCCCGCGTATTCATAATACATCCCAACCAACCATTGTCCACTAATAATAAAATTAGTATCCAAGGAAATATTCCCCGGACCCCAACTAACGCTTGTACCCCTCATCATCTCCTTACCATCAACGGTCACAACTAAGACCCCTTCTAGCATCTAAGTTGAGAGTCCCACTAAAGATATGTGCACCAATGGCTTCTCCTCATAATATAAATTCATTAAAGGAGGCGGGGCCAGTTTCCCGCTCAATGTGGTGTATTGTGCAAGATCCCTATTCCCTTCTCTCTCTCGCCTCTCTCTCTATATCTCTATCTCTTGGACGTGTGCTTGAGTCTGTCATGGCACGCCCCGCTAGGCTTACAGTGGTATCAGAGCAGCATTTCTCTTTAAGAAACTTTCTAGAGGTGACAGAGCCATGTCGAGAGAAGAGGAAAACCAAGGGTGTGATGAAGGGAACAACTATCAAGCCGATCCAAGACTTCAAGATACGAACTAGGGTCGTTGATCCATTACTCATGAGACTGCAGCCATGTTATCAGAAGAGTACCATGACTTTCAGCAGTTCAGACAATTTCTCAAAGATGAAGAATTCCTTGTGTGGAGAACCAAGAGGGAATGGGACCAAAGAAGGGCTTAAATGTTTGAAGATTTCATCGAGGATCGAGCCACCAAAGCCGAAGGAGTTGAAGCTACTAAAGCCTATCTTCGGGCCAAAGGAGTCACCATTGCAGAAGGATGTAGAGCTACCCGCTCTATTTATCATGGAGGAGACTCCTAGGCCTACTCTTTCAGATGTAGTTTCCTCAGGACAGATAAAGGAAAGGCAGGCAAAGAAGCCAAAGAGATCAAAAGATCATCAGATTGACATCATGCCAGGAAGTTCAACAAATGGTTTGTAGTGGTGCTTAGTCCATTGCATGTTTCGACAAACAAAGCCATGGAATCTTTGTGGACCAAAGCTGAAACAGAATCCTTTTGCAGCATTGAGACTTTATGCTAGCAAAGGAGTAGTGTTGGATATTCGACCTTTTTTGTGGTTGAACATGATGAGCTTGCATTGGAGCAGTCTTGAACCAAAAAGGCCATGCTGTGGCCTATGAACGTCAAAGACAACAAGGTAGCAGATACATTATCTCGGAGAGCCTTGAACCATGAGGTTTCTACGGCTTACCATGTGGATTTCACTTCGATGAAGGATCCTTATGCTACCAAAGAGGATTTCAAAGATTTTTTGGAACAGATTGTTGAATACAGATTTGGTGACTTTTTATGTCATCAAGAAGGGTTTTCTTATGATACAAACCCATGTCATGTAAAGAGTGCCATGCTCCTCCATACATGGGGCATAGAGACACCTTGACTACACTTCAAGCTTTGGAGAGCTATTTCTATTGGCCTACTATGAGGAAAGACATTGAACTTTATGATTCAAGAATGTTTGTTTTGTCAGAAGGTCAAGTTTGATCGACAAACACCAGCAGGATTATTGCACCCATTGAATGATCTATGGGAGAATATTGCTATGGATTTTATCTTTGGATTGCCAAAGTCAGGGAATGATGGTATATAGACCTTTCAGGATACCAAGAAGATCAACCATGTATGTCATTTGTTGGACCTTTCATATCATTGGAAGATATATAATGTTTTCTGTGACAGTTTATTGAAACCATGTAAAGGTTATCCCCGAGAAACTTGTTTTGAAGGATCCACCAGGGGTGCAAGAGCCAAAACAGATTGTGTTTCATTCTATGAGAAAAAGAGGAAAGACAGTGGTTAGAAAGTTCCTCTTGGAATTCAAGAGTTATTCGCTGTTGGATGTGAAATGGATGCCAGAGGAGTACTTCTAGGACTATCCACATATACTTCAGCTTATGAAGAAATGGTTGGTGTAGATGTATTTGAAGTACAGATATGGACGTCTTGCGATCAAGACAAATTCAAGAGGGAGGGATTGTGCCTCTAGCTCTCCTCATTGTATATATATATATATTGGATTGGAATTGACCATTATTCTGCTTATAATGGTTAGTTGGACATGCTCTAGTGGGTGGCAACTATTGGAGGTGCCAATCTCGCGTGGATGAAGGGGAGTAGGTGGAATGTGAAAGGTCACCAGATTATCCCACATGCAAAAGTTGGTGTGGAAGATAAAAGGGTATATATAGCCCATTGGTGAGCATTCTACCCACATCTCCCCCAAGCTTGCCTTTTGTGGAAAGGTGGGAGGCCTAGTGAGGTGGGGTGGGGACTCACCTTAGTAGCAACTAGGGCCTCGTGTTCATGCGGATGTGTGCAACCTCTGTAGGTGCTGGTGCCTTGTTAATGGTGCATGTGACCCATGTGTTGGAGTTGCCAGGTGCACAATTGACATGGTATTAGAGCACAAGGCTCAATGCTTCTGTGTGTGTCAGTTCTGACGTGGTATCAGAGCTTGGGTTCATGGTCCCGGCTATCCACTCTCGATTGGAGAGGGGGTGTTGGAGGTGCCAATCTCGCATGGATGAAGGGGAGTAGGTGGAATGTGAAAGGTCACCAGATTATCCCACATGCAAAAGTTGGTGTGGAAGATAGAAGGGTATATATAGCCCATTGGTGAGCATTCTACCTACATCTCCCCCAAGCTTGCCTTTTGTGGAAAGGTGGGAGGCCTAGTGAGGTGGGGTGGGGACTCACCTTAGTAGCAACTAGGGCCTCGTGTTCATGCGGATGTGTGCAACCTCTGTAGGTGCTGGTGCCTTGTTAATGGTGCATGTGACCCATGTGTTGGAGTTGCCAGGTGCGCAATTGACATGCTATTAGAGCACAAGGCTTGATGCTTCCGTGTGTGTCAATTCTGATAGCAACGATACCGAATAGCCTAAGGAGCAAGATTTGTATATGGAAGGCAACGATGCGAGATGACCCATTGGACAGCAACGATCCCAAAATGAGATTTGTATATAAGAGGCAACGATGCGAGATGATCCATTGGACGGCAACGATACCAGATATATTGGACTTTGTAGTCGGGCCGTCATTGCGACCAGATGGCCCGAATGACTGTATTGGATTTCGCAGTTGGGCGGTCATTGCGACCAGATGGCCCAGATGACTGTATTGGATTTCATAGTCAGGCAGTCATTGCGACCAAATGGCTCCGATGACTATTAGATTTCGCAGTCGGGCGGTCATTGCGACCAGATGGCCCAGATGACTGTATTGGATTTCATAGTCGGGTGGTCAATGCGACTAGATGGCCCAGATGACTATTGATGAGCTCTTGGGCGGTCCTAGTGACCAGATAGCCTTGAGTATAGTCTGAGCGGTCCTAGTGGCCAGATGGCTCAGCATGGTTTCGATGAAACCAAACAGGACAATCCATGAACACGAGGATCATTACTTGTGCATTGCATAGTGATGTATGTTTAAATTTCTTTGTCTTTGTGTGCTATTTTTGATGTATGGACAATGCTTGGATTTATGGCATGTGATAGTCCACTGGGCTCCAGACTACTTGGCCAGTACCTTGAATACCCAGTAGACGTGAATGATGCATACTTGTTTGTTGACTAGCTTGTGTCTAGTTTTTGCAAGAGGTAAGTAGGCATTTATTATATCTAACACATATGACAGGCCATGAAGATGTACCATCAAGAATAAGGACATCGGTCAAAGAAAAGGCATTGTGTTGTTGCGAGATGAGCAGATGACACCACGGATATGGGGAAAGACTAGATGCACAAGCTCACTAGATGAGGGTAGTACCTTGAAACATATGAATATACTTGATGTACCTTGAAACATATGGATATACCAAGGACATATGGATGTGCTTGGAACACTTGCAGTTCGCAGTTGAGGACCATTGCAATATAACAGGGAGGGAATGCAATTATTTTGTCCTCCTAGCTCTTTTCATACGATGAAACCCATGTCCGGACACCAGAGAGGTGGAAGAAGACATGGGGACAGGGTCCATAAGGTTCGATTAAGAAAAAGCACCATTCTCGGTTAAAAAGCAAAAAATTTATCAGGGTTGACCGCGAGCCAAGGGCACCATTGGAAAGAGGAGACTGAGCCGGACCAAAAAGCTAAAAGGCACTTTCTCAAAAAGTAGCTCTAAAGCCAAAAAGCAAGGCGTTAAAGCCAGAAAAGCAAAGCACAATAATATTCCATTAATAAAAGTAAAAAGAGCAAAATCGAAGGCAAAAAGGAAAAAGCAAAGCATAAAAAGGCAAAGCAAAAGCATGGACAAGCTTTTGGCAAAAAGCAGAGCCCTTTTCAAGTATAAAAAGGCTTGAACCTCTCTTGTAGCATCATGAAGGAGATCGTGGAGTGTGTGTGGGCATCATTATGATCATGGAGAGCTTCTTCTTCGCCATCAACACCTTCTCCAACTTGCTTTTCAGATGTATGGTTAGCCCTAGACTTGTATGGACATATGCATGGGCGATATGGACACGTGTACGGAGCTGTACGGACATGTACGGACATAAATTTCAGAAACCCTAAAACTGCTCCAAAAACCGTAAAAAACAGCTTTTTGGATGTTTTTATTGCCCAAAAACCATAACAGGTTTTATATCAGTTTTCTTGCCAGAAAGAGCTTTTCCATGGTTTTCTTCATTGACAAGATTGTAGGAGTTGTGGAGATTTACTAATGGGAACTTGGACTACTTAAACTTGGATATGAACTTGGACATGGAACATAGAGCTTGGACATGGAGCATAGACGTGGAGAACTTGGACATAGAGCTTGGGCATGGAACTTGGACATGAACATGGAACTTAGACATGGATCTGGACTTGGTTTTGGATTTGATTTGGACTTGGAACTTGGACTTGGATTCATTCGATTTGGATTTGGATATTGGATTCAGTACTAGTTCGATGAGAGATACTTGTGGGTTATTCCCGTGGTGTGCTTGACATCAAAGATCTTGTGCCTAGACATTGACATCGACTTGGATATCCTATGTCGGCATATCTGTTTGTTTTGTATTCATTGATTGTATTGATCCTGGCCAACGTGTCCTTGGGTTCTTCTTGAATAAATTCCTGAAAGGGGGCGGGGCCTGTTCTCCACTCAATGTGGTGTATTGTGCAAGATCCCTATTCCCGTCTATCTCTCCCCACTCCCTCTATATCTCTATCTCTTGGACATGTGGTTGAGTCTGTCACGTGTCATGGCACGCCCCGTTGGGCTTACAGAACATATATAATCATTCTTTCTTTCTCTTTCACTCTTATTAACACTTTGGACCTCGCTTGTCACTCTTTTCGATCCTTGACTACCTTATAACACGTTTCTAATGTTAAAAAACAAATGATGTGTTTGTGAATGCATGTGTATTCATGTTTATGTATGTATACACACTCATGCATGAATTTGAAACGTAACCGTTGTTTGTTGCAGAAGCTTTGAAATTAAGGATTCAAACTTTAAGGAACCTTTTCTGCAGTTCATTCAGGAAATGTTTTTGGTAACAATGACTCAGATAAGTCTAGGTTTCATATGCAATCACCTCGCAGAGTGTTCACACAATAGTGTGTTGGGACACATGTAGGCTGCAGTAGAGCAGGACGAAGGCAGGCAGCTTATGCTTGATAGGGAAAAGTCAGACTAGCTAATCAGAATTGGGATGTAGTCTCTTTGACAGTTGCTGCCCCAAAAACAGCTAATCAGTCCCAACTGAAAGAGTTAATTATTGATGTCCAGGGACTGTCTTCTAGGCATTTATTTATTTATAACTGGAATGCACTATTTTTTTGTTTTTTCAGGTCTATTAGGTTTTTGAATTATCTTGTTCTGATTTTCTCTGGTACAGCAACCCTTATTGAAAGGTGAACTAAATAATCCGGCTCTTTGGGCAGGACTCTGGTCTCAGTTGTGTCCAACTTGCAAGGTGCTTACCTTCAAATATTCTAATTGATAAATATGTTCAAGTTTCACAATTACTTCACCTTTGACTTCTTTTTCTCTTTGACTTTTTTTCGCCCTACAGATTGTAAGGCCGGTACGGTCCAAGCACTGCTCCTCTTGTAACAGATGTGTGGAACAGTTTGATCATCATTGCCCATGGATTTCTAATTGTGTTGGTAAGGTAAGATTAAATAAGTCACAAATATCATAAATCGTATGTAAGTTTAGTAACATAAGTGCTTGCTTGAGTGGTAGAGGCAACAAATCAAACATCATGTTAAGTTACAATTGTATATTTTCTTGAGCTGTTAGACTCAAAAGATAGAGTTGCTCAGAATATTACTATTTTCAAGTAAAGAAAGTAAATGTTTTCTTAAGTATTAAGAACGAGTCTGTTTCAGGGATCAAGCTTAAGTCAGTTGCAATGGCTAGAGGTGCTTCTTCAGTTGCAATGGCTAGAGGTGCTTCTTAGAAAAGAGAGTTGCAAGCTGTAAAAGTAGCATTATCGTCAGATAACCTGTTTTAGATTCCATGTATCATGTATGGTCCTATCCAAGTAATTGAACTTGTTATTTTTCAGGATTGTTATACTTTTGTTTGCTTAAATCAAATTTTATATAAAGTATGTTCGCATGTGTGTGTGTGGGGGGAGAAAGAAAGAAAGAAAGATATATTAAGCGTCTACTAAAGACCCAATGCGCCTATGAGACCAAAGTGATACGATAATGTCCATGGCATATCTCATCATGGAATGGAAAATAAAATAGAACAAATCAAAACTCTGTCACTGGAGTGATACAAAACTGTCCTTGGAAATCTCATCATGGAATACAAGGAACATGAAATATGAGAGGAGCATCAGTCCCCAATAGATGGTATACCACTCTCCAAATTATCAAGCATGGGGCTAATGAGTACGGCCGAGAGGTCTCCGTTAGCCATGCCACGTGGAAAGGTAGCTCAATGGTGATGGAGCATGTCTCGGATTTGGAGCTGATGAGGGGATTGTGGCCGACATTCGGGGGGCGTTGGGCACGCTGGAATGCGGAGGCCCAGTCCGAGGTTACTCCTCTCAAACGAGGTGGGTCTGCAGGATCCACTATATGGGTGTCCTCCTCCTCTTGGGTCGCGAAGAAGTTGGTGATGGTTGGCTGGCAAGGGAAGGGTCACGGTGGTTGGGGCCGAAGCTCTCTCAAAAAGTATCCTTGTGTTTGCTTAGCTCAAGCAGGAAGAGCCCTAGGTAATGCTGGTCCAGGAAGTCAATGATCTTGGAAAGTGGGCCAAATCCCTCATGGAATAGATAGTGAAACCTCCCGTGGATCTCATAGTATACTGGGCTAGGATGAGACAATCTCCACAGGATCCCCTCTGTACGTGAAGCTCAATCAAGATGTGGAGGGGCAGGGAGGTATTAAAGACCATTACCAAGGTTAATAGTGAGGTCCCATTGAGTGCAGAAATCCTGTAAGGCATTCAAAGGGCTCTAAAGCCCCTTGGCTGAATCTGAAAGGAGGACAATATCATCTACATAAAGTAGTAGGGGGATCAATATGCTTGCCAGTGTGGGATTAGTCCTACCTAATCTGTGAATAAAGCTTGAGATCTCATCAATGTAGAGGCCAACAAGAGTGGGTGATAGAGGGAAGCAACCCTGTTTCACCCCAATAGTGCTGGAAGTCTCTTGCGATGTACCTCCTGGGGCTCTCATAGACTCATAGAGGGCGATGATGCTCCAAACCATGTGAGATGGGACTCCTATCTCTTGTAGACACTGCAGGAGGCGGGCTCGGGGTACGTTATCAAAGCTTTGCGGAAATCCACAAAGCAATACTAAATCCTCTGATGTTGTGCTCACCCCTTCTCGATGATGGGAGGGAGGGTGAAGATGTGGTCAAGGGTAGAGTAGCTCCTTTGAAAGCCTACTTGTCCTGAGGCTCTGCATCCTTGTCTCTCTGCGAATGAAATGAGCTCCACCTCTAGCACTGATCCATAGAGTTTGGTGAATGTGTGGCCAATCATGATCATCCTGAAATTATTATGATCAAGTGGATTTCCAGCTTTGAGGATGGGGGTGATGGTGTTAGTGGACCAAGAGGGTGGAAATCCTTCACAAAGGGCTCTATTGAACATGTAGGCTAGTAGGGGCACTAGTGTACCATCGACATGTGAGATGTACTCGACAGTGAGTCCCTTGTGATCCTGGGCCCGCCCATTACGTAGTCTATGGATGGCCTTGAGGAACATGCCCTTTGTGAAGAGAAGGTGGAGGTGGTGGGGGCAGAGGTGGCTGATGGGGGATATGATAGAGGGAGCGTGCATGGAGTGCCATGTGTCTAGACAGGTGATAGGTGTGGAGGGACAATGTGGAGGGATTAGCAAGAAGATATTTGGCTAGGGTTCCTGGATTGATAAAGCAGGCTTAATGGTTGTTTATAACAATTAGCTATTTATGGTGTAGTTATCACTAAATAAGTGAGGGCTTGGGTCATTATGAGATAGTTGTGCGGATGCACCATTGAAGGTCTAGCTTGGACTAGGAAAGCGAACATACTCATGCTGTGCACATGGCGAGTACATAGGAGTTAGACATGGGGCTATGGATTGTGCAAGAGCCCTAGCCTTTGCTCAGGGGAGATTGGTGGATGCTGGTCATGGTTGGGAGGTGAGCTAGCCTGCTAAGGGAAGGGTTAGGATTAAAAGCTAAACAAGGATTAGGGCTTAGCTAAGCTTGGGGGCTAATTGGACTGTGGTCGACAGGGTGGGGTTAGCAAGGATGTTAAAGGCTTGGATGTAGGGGGTCAAAGGCCGGGGAGGGGTCAATGATGTACTCTCGTCACAGTAACTACAAGGATTACATAGATACGTGCATGCACTACAGGTCTTTAACAAAGACAAGGCCGTGAAGGTTTTTCTCCCCCTAAGAAAAGCTCCTTTTAGTAGAAAAAAGGCACCGCTCAAAAGCAAACTACATAATAACAACCCTCACAGAGGGTGATGATACAAAAAAATTAAAGAGGTGGAGGAGCTCTTCAATTGCTGGCCGCTCTTGGAGGGAGGCTACATCGGAGAGGGTCGGGGGAATAGTAGCCACATTGAGGGCTGTAATGCCAAACCACACCAAATTCCCCTCGGTGAGGAAGGGGCCCCTGGCTCAAAGTGTGTAGGAAAGCAGCTCGGAGCTGCTGCATCCAGTATGAGTCCCCTACCAAACGCTCCCAACACCCATGGATCAAGTGAACGAGGTCTGTCCATATGTAGTTGATGCTCTTCGTTCACAGGGTGAGAAAGAAAGATATATTAAGCATCTACTAAAGACCCAATGGGCCTATGAGACCAAAGTGATACAATAATGTCCATGGCATATCTCATTATGGAATGGAAAATAAAACAGAAAGAAAACATAAACATAGCTATCTCACTTGGGTGATACAAAATTGTCCATGTAAACTCATCATGGAAATACTAAGAACATGGAAACATGAGAGCAGCATCAGCTCTGAGTAGATGGTATACCACTCTCCAAAATATCAAGCATGGGGCTAATGAGTATGGCCAAGAGGTCTCCCTCAGCTATGTCACGTGGAAAGGTAGCTCAATGGCGATGGAGCATGTCCTAGATCTCGAGCTGATGAGGTGATCCTGGCCGACCGGCCGGGGGGGGGGGGGGGGGTGGCGGGGGAGCGTGGGGGGCACATTGGAGTGCAGAGGCTCGGTCCGAGGTAACTCCTCTCGAGCGAGGTAGGTCCGGAGCAGCTCGTCGAGGGTCCACAAGATCCACTATATTGGTGTCCTTCACCTCCTGGGTCCGGAAGAAAGTGGTGATGGTTGGCTGGTGAGGGAGGGGGCGGGGTGGTTGGGGCCGAAGCTCTCTCAAGAAGGTGTCCCTGTATTTGGGGAGCTCAAGCAAGAAGAGGCCTAGGCAACACTGGTCCTGGAAGTCAATGATCATGGAGAGTGGACCAATTCCCTCATGAAATAGACAACGAAACCTCCCACGGATCTCATAGTGTACTGGGCAGCGGCATATGTAATGCTCCTCCGTCTCAACCTCTGTGTGGCATAATCGGCAGATCCTCTCCTCTCTGGGTCTCCGTATGAGCTTCCCGGCTTTGAAGATGCGCTCAGCTCTACTTGTCTCCACTCTAAGGCGGTGGGATGAAACCCGTATTTGGTCAATCGCAATCTGCATGGCATGGGACATGTGAACACTCAAGTAGCCCGGCTGCTGGATGAATCCATCCTCAGTGAGTGTGAGGAAGTGACCTCTGTAGAAGTGCCTCTTTGTGTGGAGCTTCGAAGGTTTGATCCATGTGCAATGGGTGTAGAGGCTGAGAAGATCTAACCGGATAACCCGGTTGGTATGCTCGTGAGAGAGCCGGAGAAAAGGGGCGTCCAAATTGTACTGAAGGGGGGGTAGGCTGTCCATGCGGGCTCCATCGCATACCGTGGTATGGGACGGATGGTTTGCTGTGGATCATACGGGAGAACATCATGACCTGGGGCCTCTCAACTTGCTGCCAATCCTCATCGGATAAATTTGGCCCCGAGAATGCTGCTCCATACATCAAGGCTGGTGTGACGAGGGTGTCAAAAAGCCAACCCTTCGCCCTGGGCTTCTGGAAATGTGCCTTGAAGCACTGCCGCTCAAGCAAGCTCAAGGTTGCATATCCCCGTGTCACTCTGGCATGTGCTGCGGGAAGCATGGTGAAGCGTGGGCCACTGAAAGTGACACCAAGGTAGACATAGGATGAGACAATCTCCATAGGGTCCCCTATTGAAGACCATTACCTTGGTTTTACCAAGGTTAACAGAGAGGTCCCGTTGAGTGTAGAAGTCCTGTAAGGCATCCAACTGTCTCTGAAGCCCCTCGGCTGAGTCTGAGAGGAGGACGATGTCATTTGCATAAAGTAGTATGGGGATTAATATGCTTGCCAGTGTGGGGTCAGCCCAGCCTAATCCGTCAATAAGCTTGACATCTCATCAATGTAGAGGCCGAAAAGAGTGGGTGATAGAGGGCAGCCCTGTTTCACCCCAATAGTGCTGGAAATCTCCTGTGATGTACCTCCTGGGGCTCTCACTCATGCGGTGACGGACTCATATAAGGCGATGATGCTTCAAATCATTTTAGATGGGACTCCTATCTCCTGTAGACGGTGTAGGAGGCGGGCTCGGGGTATAGTATCAAAAGCTTTGCGGAAATCCACAAAACAGCAATAAATCCCCTGATATCATGCTCTACCCTCCTCGATGATGGCACAGAGGGTGAAGATGTGGTCAAGGGTAGAGTAGCTCCTCCAAAAGCTAGCCTGTCCTGAGGCTCTGCATCCCTGGCTCTCTGCAAATGAACTGAGCTCCGCCTCTGGCATTGATCCATAGAGTTTGGCCGATGTGTGGCCAATCATGATCGTCTTGTACTTATTAGGATCAAGTGGATCTCCGGCTTTGAGGATGGGGGTGATGGTGTTGGTGGACCAAGAGGGTGGAAATCCTTCACAAAGGGCTCTATTGAACATGTAGGCTGCCAGAGAGTTGAGAGGCCCCAGGTCATGATGTTCTCCCATATGATCCGCAAGAAACCATCAGTCCCGTACTCTGCAGTGAGATGAACCTGGGCTCGCCCATCACGTAGTTTGCGAATGGCCTTGAGGACCATGCCCTTTGTGAAGAAGGTGGAGGTGGTGGGACGGGGATCTGATGGTGGTGGTAGGGGTGGCTGATAGGGGATATGATAGAGGGAGCGTGCATAGGAGTGCCATGTGTCCGGGCAGGTGATAGATGTGGGAGGTGGTGTTCTCGGAGTTTCCTCCAGGCCTCTTTGTAGTTCGGCCCTAAGAAAAGTCGGTATAACTCATCCTCTTTACGAGCGTAGAACTCTTGTTTCTTGCATTGGGTGAGCCGTTGAGAAATCCATTGTGCTTGGCGCTTTGTGATTTGCCCAATCCGTACCTCATGCTTAAGACCGGACGAAAGAAGTGGTGGCGGATGTGCGGAATATGGTGGCGAGCTGTGATGTGAGGGTGGATAGGGGGACAATAGGTTCCACATCCTAGAGTTGGCGGTAGATGTGAGAACTTCTTACAATATATTGACTCCTAGTTTCAAAACCACCACCTTAGAGTTTGCAATATACTGCTTTAAAGGTAAACATCTTTACCTTTACCTCTCATTCTTGAAGAGAGTCTTTAGAATATATTTTAGAAATTCAAGTCGGAAACTTTGAATCTCAGATTATGTTCCATTGTTCAATCTTTGTACGGGGTTATTAACAAGCATTGTAGATTGTAAATGTCCTTGTGGTGGGTGCAGAGAAACAAGTGGGACTTTTTTGTCTTCCTCATCTTAGAGAGTTCCGCCACGCTTCTCAGTGGGATTGTAACCATCCAAAGTAATGTCATTTGCAGTGCAACTTATTCAAAGAAAGGGAATAGTATTCTTGCTTTTTTTTGCTAAGGTGCAAACTGCTTGTTTCTAGGACTTTGGACAGACACTAATGCTCCTGCATCGGGGGGGGCGTGGGTCAATTATATTGGCACACATCATACTGGTGCTCTGATTTTTCTTATTCTTGATGCTTTCATATTTTTTGGTGCTGCAACATTGACAGGGATGCAGGCAACACAGGTATTGCAATTTCTCAAGGGGAATACTTTTGTCAATAGTCCCACCCCAATATGAATGATCTCTTTTCCCTGTCTCTGCTGCAGATAGCACGCAATATCACAACCAATGAACGCTCAAATGCCACACGCTATAGCTACTTGAAAGGTGCAGATGGTCAATTTCACAACCCCTATGATAACGGGTTCCGCAAGAATTGCAGTGATTTTCTCTTGCACGGCTATCCCGAGGACATTGAAGTGCATGTGCAGGCATTGCAACAAAATCAAATGGGAATGGTTTAGCTATTTGAAACCTCTGGACTTTCTGGTGCATCCACCTTTACACCAACCATGTCAAACAGTTAACATTCAATGGAGATGAGTGTACACAGTAGCCTCCTTTGAGGCATGCCATGTATGTGATCAACAGCCACTACGGCTTGATTTGAGTGATTCTCTCTAGGCTGCATCACATCATTGAATGTCCTAGAGCTCACATGGAAAATCTTTTGCGGTTAATGATTGATAGCTGTTTGACAGCTTTTTGTGAGGTTCTTTCTGTTCTAGAAGACCATACCAATGTTCTTTCTTTGATCCACAAAGGCCCACTTGCTTTGCTTTTTTTTTTCTTCTGGTCAAAAAACTCATTGACATGTACACTATACTATGTTTGTTTTGGTTGTGTTAATATCATTCCTGTCATTTGCTTGCAAAATTAAGGGAGTTTCCAAGTTCATTGAAACTCGAAGGGTGGTCTTGTTGTGGAGATTCTCTATTGAGCACCCAATTAAGATCGGGTGCGAAATGCAACTGTGTGGAAGCCTTGATGTTTAATGCCTAATGTGAGCCCTTTCTGTGGACTGCATGTCGGGGTGATTGCACAAGCCACTACAACAAAACGCGGCGTGTGCTACGACACTCAAAGCTTTTATGTTCTGGTTTTCAACGCCTAGTTCAAATAGGGACTTTTGTTGCTATTTTGTTTCCAACATGCCTTCATACATGTGATGTACATTGTTCATACGAAGTGCATATCATGCTACTTCTTTACTTTTATGCTCAGTTTTTTACATTCTGCAACCACACTTTATTTCTATGCTTCGGCAAGGGTAGCCCTCAACAACACTTGCTCGATTTCATTCATGGGGACGGTGCATCAATTAGTGGTGGGCAACTTGTAGCTTGTTAGATTGCCTGGTGTCCAAGCAATCTAGCTGACAAGTACCAATTGACAAGTGCCTAGCCATCCACTTGTTGACAAGTGCCAATTGACAAGTGCTACCTATCCAATTGACATCATCCAAGTGGCACCCCAAGCTCGCGGGGTGAATGTGCCTACCTACCAGCAACTTCTTCATGGCTATGTGTGCTCTATGGCATTTACTAGGTCTATCTCTTACCTTGGAGGACTGCCACTTGCACACCATGAGCAAGTGGCTGGTGCGTCCCTAATATTGGCAATCACAGTAGGTTCCATCGGAATCACGTTCCACGTTCAATGATGGGGACTTTATGGCCAAAGGCGGTGGACCTACTCAACACCGTTGGACCACTTGTATAAATGAGCAATCTTGGGGCTCCCAAGGAGCAATCAATTAGTGAATGAATGCAAGTGTTCTTATTCTTCATTGTCTCTGCTTGTCTCTTCCCTTTTAAGTGTGTCATCTTGCCAATCACTATCTCTTGGGTGCACATCAAGCACATTGTCTTGATCAGTGTGTGAGTATTTGAGCGGGGCAGTGTAGCCGCACATCTCCCTAACCAAGTAGAAACTCTTGCAGGCATATTGGCACAAAGTGAACCCATGGCATAGTCTAGTATCACAGAACCTAGTGTGCTAGAGGGCAGCTAGGTCTGTTGCAAAGGTAGATTGTTATGAGGAAGCCAAGTGAAGACAGGGTTGCATCTAGTGGGAAAAGCATTCATGAGTGACAAATCAACAAATGGAAATGTATATGAAGGATAAAGAGAAGGTTGATGAGGCCAGACATTGCATGATGTGTTCGGAAGTAGTATTAATGTTCATTATGGGAATACTAAATCCGATTAATATTTAGATGAGGAGTGTGGCATTCCTTCGATTTACACTGAAGAAGATTAGAGTATCACAAGAGAAGGAGATCTACAAGGGTCAAGTAGACACTACATAGGTTTACATATAGAGGAGAAGGTGCTAGGCATCATGTATATATGACTAGGGGCATAGAAAACATGTGGAGCCTACACATGTGTGGAGTTGGCTTTAGCTCATGAGCATTGAAAAATGGCCATGGATGAGGAGATTTAAGCCCTAGATGAGAACAAAACATAGGATCTTGTTGCCTTGCCCTAGAGGGCAAGAATGTCATTGGATGAAAGTGGTTTAATGAGCTAGTTGCTGTGGTTATGCACAAACTTACGAAATAGGTTACGATGAAACGTTTAGCCTAATTGCCAAGGCAGTGAGCTTTTTGGTTGCATTGACAACATTGAAAGATTTACATGCCTTCTTACATGGTGATTTGCAAGAACAAGTGTGTATGATGCAGCCATCTCAGTAAGTATGAGCATTCCAATCATCTAGATTATGTGTGTAGGCTGAAGAAGGCAGTATATGGTTTGAAGCAAGGTCCTAGAGCTTGGTTTGAGAAGATGAGTAGCTATCTCATCTCCATTGTGTTTTCATAATAGATGTAGATCATTCCCTCTATGTCCCTCTATTGGAGAAAATGTCACATTGGCATCACAATGACTGTGATCTATGTTGATTATTTGATTATGATGGATGATGGTTTGAATGATGTAGTGAGGTAAAAGAGCATTTGAAGATAAAATTTGAGATGAGGTGAACTGAGATATTTTGCACAAAGGCAATAGGATTAGATATGCTATTGCAGTATTGGCTTGTACAAAATGCGACCTAGCCAATTACCTAGGCGTCTGAATGGAGAGGTTAAGGGTAAGAACTAGAGCTCAAGGGATGGGAAATCCAACCCTATATCCACTTTTTCCTTAATACAAAACCTCTTCTACTGAATTAGGGTTTTGTCTTTTGCTATGAAAACTATAAAAACCCTAAAATGTCATACTAGTTTCATGTATACTACTATACCATCACACTATAAACAGTTCTACATCTATCAAATGATCCGACACTCTAGATTCTACATGAGGAAAACATTGTGATACATAAAAGGTACAGTGCATTATGGTCTCTTTTATAATAGTGGGTAAGCAAGTCGAAGTTTATGGTTACACAGATGTAGATTGGGTTGGTAGTTCCTTTAATAGGAGATTTACGAGCGATTACATGTTGAGGCTTAGGAGTGTTGCAATATGTTGGAGTTCAAAGATGTAACCCACAGTTACTTTATCAAGCAATGAGGCAGAGTACATGGGTTCTACTATGGTAGCACATGTGAAGTAGCATGGTTGGATAAGCTACTTCAAAACATGGATCAATCCCCATGGATAACGTAGTTATCATTTATTGTGACAATATGAGCAACAATATATAGCTTGCCAATACTCAAGTGTTTCATGCTAGGGATGAAACACATTGAAGGCCATTATCACTAATACGGGAGGTCCTAACATGAGAGATTAACTTGGCTTATGTCAATACAAACATGTAGGTGGCTAACATATTCACTAAGCCATTAGGTGTAGAGAAGTTAGATATGTTTAGATACATGCTTGGTGTGTATGAGCTAGACTTGATTTTGAGGGGGAGTGTTGAGTTATCAATCTCAAGCATGACGAATACTCATGATGACACTTGGCATTATGCAGAGCAGATGGGTCTAGGTAATAGCATTGAGTGACCATGAGCCTTCATATTAGGATGATAAGTAAGCGTGTGTAAGTTAGCAATAATAGGTAAAACATGGCCTGTGTGGAAACTTTGAGTGGATAGAGTGAGTGTGGACACATCACTCATTTGGTAGGTAAGATTGGAGAAAATCAAGAAAGAAAGAGGTAGACGCTAGTTGTAGAGAATCTCAAGCTAAGTTTTATGTGTAAATTAGAATAGCATTAAGTTTATCTAAACCCTAATTGATTGCCCATAATATACCTTGTGTATTTTGCTATCATTCAAGTGTATTGACAAGCTTCCATGAACTATCGTGGACTATGAAAAATGTCATTATTACTCAACTTCAATATGGTGTAAGTGGCATTAATGTATAATGTAATGCAAGTTAATCATAAAATAGATGTAGAAACACTCATACAAACAAGTGAAATAAGTTAAGAGAATTGATCCTTAATGTGAGAACATCAAGCTAAGCTTTTGGGAATCATGGGGAACCAAACTTTATAACTCTAGAGAGAAGTTAGCCAAAGGCAAGAAAAATGGTATACACCGCATACCCACACACCACATACCATGAGTATATGTGTGTATGGTGTGCTCATAAGAAAATACACACAAAAACACAAAGAAAGAACAAATACTAAGATGCATGATGGCTTGAATTAATCTCATCTTTAACCTCCATCTTCAATTTTCAAAAGTCTCCTTGATTCTAATATATTTTCCATCTTGGGTTTCCTAATGAGAAGTTTGCATCAAGATTTGTAGTATTTGGTATGGATAATTATTTTTATATTGCATGGCTCCATTAGTACATGGGATTTATTTACACAACAAAATTTGACAAATAGTATGTCATAAAACACTACAAAAGCTTTATGTAATATTGATGCTTTACACCAATGCTTCTTGAGGGGAGATAGTTTTATCTTTGAGCAAAACTTATTGGCCTTGGTATACAGCTCACTTAAAAAAAGCACAATATAAATGTCAATATAAGCACACTATAATTATCGATATAAGCATCGGTATTCAATGCACACTATAGATGTCGATATAAGTATCGATATTTAACGCACACTATAGATGTCGATATAAGCATCGATATTCAATGCACATACCAATGCATATATAATGCTTGTAATTTTTAAATATATATATATCTCTCTCCTTGATTATTTTATTGAGCTGTTGCACTTTCATAACAATATAAGTGAAAGGCTATGGGCACATAATGAAAGCATATAAATAAATTTTATAAAAGATAGGTATTAAAAAATCTTGAATTATAATTATTCATCTTGTGCAAGGACCATGACTCTAAATAGGTCAATTTCTAATGCTATCTCCATATCTCCTACATATCCCAATATGAGTTCTAAAGGTAACTCATTTAGCATTAGTAGAAAGATGTGAGGAGATACTATTGGTGGATTCAGTAGAGATGATAATGAGGCTTCTTCCTCCTCTCTATTGATTTTCATTTATATCAACACAACTACATGACCATTCCTTTGATTTTTTGCCTCAAATCCTTGGGAATATTGTTCAATTCTTCCATTTTTGAGATGGGAATTGTCCTTTTTCAACATCTCTACCAGTTCAATTGTCACACGGGCAGCAGCAACTCTCATAACAAATATAGTACCTAGACCTATAGAGATGGTCATGAAACCTCTTGCTCTTAAGACTGATAATAAATCAATCAATGAGTCTTTCACGGGTTCCGGATCTCATGTGGAGATAGCAACGTAGTCCCACATGGTTTCTCCCTCCTCCGACTTGAGGTTATAGATCTGCAAGATGGGGCTCCATCTGAACCTATTGGGTGAGAATCTAACTATGAAAATGTGCCTCAAGATCTCGTAGATCCTTGTCCAATGGGTTTAGAGACCTAAACCACTGGCCTGCTTTACCTTCAAGGTAAAGTTTGAATGAGAGATCTTGGTGGGATCATCCATCTATCCCATGGCCTAACAAATTTGATCAAACTTGTGTGGGCACTGAATGGGTTCTCCATTTCTATCAAATTTGGTTATCATCTCTGAGATGTGGATTCGCTTGGTTTTTCCTAGCTCTGTGCCTCTAGGTGTTATGTTGGTTGTAATCCCCCTTCCCATTTCAAACACCATCCTTAGCATGTCTTCTGCTTGTCAATGAAACGTAAGGAGGTGGTCGCACAAGACCCTCTATTTTTGGGTATGGGATCTCTGGCCCTATTGGATTAGGCTACGTGGTTTCTAATAGCACTTGCCTTTGCCAGCTTGGCCTTGATTCTAGAGGCTCAATGTGAGTGAGGACATGTTTTATGAATGCTCCTGTGGATCCCTTTGTGATGAGGTAGTTCTAGGCATTGGCTCTTTACCCTTCCGCGTGTTCCTTTTTCCTCATCTAAATGGAGGAGAACTAGAATTGTGGGTAAAGGAACTTCTATAATGGGCTCTTGTGGAGAGCAGGACTCTTGCTTCGCACTATGTACACTTATTGTTGTGTATATTGTGGAACACTTGTCCTTAGTGGTATGGTGTTATGGTAAAAGAGACATGTCCCAGTTACCGTAATTGTGATTGTTGGGTTGCTTTTCGATCATTGAGTTAGCTTGGGATAAACCTAGCCTAGGATCGACACCAAATGTTTGAAACATTATAGCGTTTGACATGGTTTGACCACTTCTTGTGGAAGCAAAAGACCACAAAGTTCTAGGTCGTGCTCTCGCTCCTTCACTCCCTCACTAGGGAGATGCACCCAAAGATAGGGTGATTGGATGCCTTCTTCATAAAATTTAAGGCATTGTTAAGAGAGCTAGTTGGTGATTCCAGAGTTTGGAGGCCTGTGGGGTGGGTGGCTTGTGTTCTCAAGTGTTTCAGTATTCCTCCACTCACGTGTGTGTTGTGTTGGCTCATTTCCTCCCAAAGCTCCTCACTTGAGGTGGATCCACCCAAGGAGTCTAGCCTTGTTAACTTGCGAGCACTCTATTGAGTGTTAATCATTTATTTACTAGGAGGATCAAAGACTTGATGGGTTTAAGGAGGTCTGGTTTGATGCACTACAATTGACTATATTGTTGTTTCCATCTAGATTAGTTTGCATCAAAGATCTCTCATGTTTCTGAATTAGATATGAGAATCATTTTAGACAAGCTTTTTTTAAAGATTTGATTTTTTAAAAATCTTGTTTATTTTTGTTGTTCTAGACTCACGTGCACAAGTTCACATCTCCACGTTCATTTCTCTAAGCTCATGTCAGTAAGCTTACGTTTATAGGTTTATATAAAGTGTCTAGAATCACGTCTGTAGGCTCACGTGTCTAGGTTCATGCCTCTTGATCACATCTCTAGGCTCACACATTTTATGTATGAACTCAGTCCGCATACTTTCCTTGTATAAAATGAGTCTACTTGGGGCATGGAAATCTAGGAATTGGGGTTGGTGTGCAATTATTTGGTGGATAATAAGTATGCTTAATTTCTTAATAACTATAGAGAATAAGAATTTTTTAAAGAGTTTATCTCGATAATATAGATTGTATGACGAAAAAAACTTCCAAGGACATGGGTACGGGTCTTTATGGTTATAATAATTGCTTCGTACTATGTTATGTATACCTATCTCTAGGCTCACGTCTTTGTATGCTCACGTTTAGAGGTTCATGTGTCCAGGCTCATGGCTCATGTGTCTAGACTTATGGCTCACGTGTTGTTTAGGCTCACGACTCATGTCTGTAGGCTCATGTGTCTAGATCCACATCTTTTTGGTCGCGACTGCTGTGGGCTCACGCCCCCTACCCAAGAGTTGGTTTGACCTAGTTTTTGGTGGTTTCAAGCTCATGTGTCTAGACTTATGGCTCACGTGTTTAGGCTCAGGACTCACGTCTGTAGGCTCATGTATCCAGATCCACATCTTTTTGGTCACGACTGTGGGCTCACGCCCCCTACCCAAGAGTTGGTTTGACCTAGTTTTTGGTGGTTTCAGGCTCATGGCTCATGTGTCTAGACTTATGGCTCATGTGTTTAGGCTCACGACTCACATCTGTAGGCTCATGTGTCTAGATCCACATCTTTTTGGTCGTGACTATGGGCTCACGCCCCCTGCCCAAGAGTTGGTTTGGCCTAGTTTTTGGTGATTTTTATGATTTTTTAGACTTAATGGGGTGAGATTAAGGATCTTCATCCTATTTAATGGTGGTTATATGTAACTAATTAAGTGTTTTTGATTATTTTTAGATAGTTTTACATGGTTCTACTCTACGAATTCAATAATGCATGAATAACTTATGAAAAAATATGAAATACATAAATAAAAATTGATAATTTCACTCTAATTCAACATAATGGAACTCAATTCTCATGTTTTTGTAGTGAATTCCAATCCTAATCACAATTGCTAAGATAATTCTTAGATTAAAGCAATGAAATCTAAGCCTCTTAGGCTCTAAACATTTCATAAAAATTACCAAAAAAACCAAGGTTTTATCCTACCAATAAATGAAATAGAATGTCTTAATACAAAATAAACTCTAAATCAATATTAGACATAATAAACAAACACATCTAATGCTCGAAAACTGTATTTTTTTTTGAAGTGAGCTCTTAATCAACACCAGGCAATATTGGATTGTAATGAAACATAAGCTAAGGTCCACTCTTATCCAAATGCTGATGGAAATGAATGCAAAATTTGACACTATGGCTACAAGAATTGGATTGGTGGAAGAAAAATGGGTCAACTTAAGCATGATGATGGTTATGGTGTTTATCAAGGAGTCAAACAACCTTTTCATGATGGGATATCTTTTCAAGACTGAAGACAAGGAAAGCAACATATGAAAGAGGCTTTTACAAGGGTTACCTACGAAAATCCTACAAAG
The DNA here is from genome assembly GCF_041138505.1 of Cibotium barometz. Lineage (NCBI taxonomy): Eukaryota > Viridiplantae > Streptophyta > Polypodiopsida > Cyatheales > Cibotiaceae > Cibotium > Cibotium barometz. The sequence continues at coordinate 1,206,166 of NC_141047.1, read as the reverse complement.
AATTCCACATGTGGATTCATGGCAAAGGGGTTACCATAAGCATGATGATGGTTATGGTGGTCATCAACAAGGAGACAAACAATATTTTCATGAGATCTCTTTTGAAGACCGAAGAGAAGGCAATCAACATATGCAAGAGGCTTTTACAAGGGTTACCCATGAAAATCCTACAAAGAATGCCATTAGTGGATTCATGGCATAAGTTAGAAGACCTCTCATGTGAGGAAAATGAGGCCTTCATCTTTCCAAGCCGATCCCTCTCATCTACATGGAAAGAAACATACATCTTGGTCTAAACACTTGGAACTAAACCATGGAGAACTTAAAAGAGTATCTTCACACTCCAAGGAAAATCAATCTTCTATGTTTGAAGAAGAGTTGTATGTTGATGACGATGTGGTTGAGCATGATTGGGAGAATATGTCATTCACCGAAAGGCAAAGAGAAGCTCATGATACATGGATGAAAATGCCTAACTTTATCAAGAGGGAGTACAAGGCTTTTGCACAATTCTTGGGATCATATATGCAAATGCAAAGGTACAAACCCTCTAATCATGAGATTGCATCATCTACCACTTCCAAGGATGTTACGGATAAGGTCTTAATCCTCAAATTCAAGGGTGAAGGATCAACCCTACATGAATTGGAGGAATGGATGAACAAAATGGAGACATATTTTCAGCTATATCCAAAGAATGAGAGGGAGAAAGTGCAATTTGCATCCTTACACTTGGAAGATTATGCCCATCAATGGTGGAGACATTGGTCAAAGAAGGTACTACACCACATACTTGGGAGGAATTGAAGAGAGATGAATATGGCATTTGTTTTGCCTTTGGTTCTTGACCAATACCATTATGAACTCTCACAAAAGAGCGCATTGGTTAGAGAGTACATCAAAAAGGTCATGAAACTCTCTATGTTTGTGGATGGACTCAATGATGACATGAAGATGAAGAAGTTCATGTATGGTCTAGATTCCTACACCAAGGTGGATGTATCATCACAAAGACTAGCACCATCAAGGAGGCTATGAGGTTAGCGGAGCTCTATGTGCCTAAGTATAGGAAATCTCAATCCATCATACCCTCTCAAAAACCATCCAATACTTCTTCAAATGTTGGTAAAAGCTTTCCTTCCACAACACCCACTTTTACCTCTAGGTTTTCATCATTTGGGAGGTGGACATGCCAAGAGTGGAGTTCAAAATATTGCAAAGAAAGGCAATGGTTTTGTCAAGAAGACTTTTCAACCCTTCAAGAAGACACAAAGGATGGATGATCCAAAGATTTAAGAGTTGAGGAGCAAGGGTTTATGCTTCAAATGCAAAGAGAAGTGGTCACTCGGGCATGTTTGCAAGTCAAAGAAGGTGACAACTACCATGATTCTTATGGATAAAGAGGATGATTCAAAGAAATCTCATGAGGTGGAGGAATATGAAGATTGCGTTGAAGAGACACATGATGAGATCTTTGAGTATCACTTTTTCTTCCAAGAAGAGGATGAGTTTCGATTTGACCCCGATGGGGGGAGTCATGCAAGTATTTTGGGAGGTGATATCTCCAAAAGTGCAGTAAACGTAGCTTCTTGTATATGCTCTATTTCTCAAGAACTTTTGGCGGGATGCAAGAGCCCAAGTACTTTGAGATTAGTGGGAACCATTAATGAGAGAGTTGCACACATTTTGGTGGATTCTGGGATTACACATAGCTTCATTAAATCTAAATCCATCAACTCTCTCAAGCTATCTCGAACGGAGCTACCCATAATCTTCCAAGTGCAAGTGTGGCATATGGGAAAAATGAGAAAGCTACATTTGTTTTCCCTTCTACACAAGTGACATTGTCTTCTTCATATACTTGGAAAGGTGATTTGGTGGTCTTGGACATGGGTCCCATTGATGTAATTATGGGGTGTGATTGGTTAGCTTCTCTTGGTGATTTTCACATGAACCTTCAACAAGGTTTTATGAGCTTTTTTCACATGATAGAAAACAAGTGGTATTGGCTGGAAATGCATCAAAAGAGCTCTTTGTGATCACTCCAAAGTGGCTCAAGAAGTAATTGAAGCCTCTTGGCACTATCTATTGGCACTATCTATGTGCTGCATTCAAGAGGGTGTACATCACATAGACAAAGATATGGTGACTCTTCTCAAAGAGCATCAGGAAAATTTTCAAGTGCAAAAGAGTTTTCGACCCAAGAGGCACTATCTATGTGTTGAATATTGTTCAAGAGGGGATGGATGGTATTGGGCATCACATAGACAAAGCTATGGTGACTCTTCTCAAAGAGTATGAGGACATTTTTCAAGTGCCAAAGAGTTTGCCACCCAAGAGGGAGATTGACCATGCTATTATATTTGAACCAAACGCAAAGGTTGTGAACAAGCCTCTATACCGTTTGTCTAAGGTGGAAAGAGAGGAAGTGGCAAACTAAGTATAAGAATTTCTTACTTTGGGTCTTATCCAACCCTCACAATATCCATTTGCATCACCCATTCTATTGGTGAAGAAGAAGGGTGTGTCCTTTCGTGTGTGCATTGGTTATCGTGACTTGAACAAAGTCACTATTAAGAATAGGTACCCTATACCCCGCATTGATGATATTCTCAATGATTTCAAAGGTGCAAAATTATTCACTAGGATTGATTTAAGATCCGGTTACCATCAAATACGAATGAAGGAGAGCAATGAGGAGAAGATGGCATTAAGGACCGGAAGGGGATTGTTTCACTTTATGGTTATGCCCTTTGGCCTTAGAAATGCCCCAGCCACTTTCCAAGCATTGATGAATAGGATATTGGCTCCCCTCCTATTTAAGTTTGTGCTAGTTTCTTTGATGATATCTTAATTTATAGCAAGAGAAAGGAAGAGTACTTATCTCATGTGAAACAAGTGTTTGAGGTGATGAGGAAGCACAAGCTTTATGTGCAAGGAGATAAAATGTGCATTCATGGGGTTAATGAAGTGGAGTATCTTGGACAGTTGGTGGGAGAGAACGGCATTAGGGATGATCCAAAGAGAAAGTATCATGTGCCAAAGAATGGCCAACCCCTATCACTACAACTCAATTGAAAGGATTTTTGGGATTGTCTTCTTTCTATAGAAGATTTATGGAGCACTATGCATCTATTACCAACCTCCTTAAGAGGTTTGTGGGGATCTCTTCCACAAAAGATTGAAGAGCTACCACCCATGGAAAGATCATATATGAGCCATCGGAAAGGATTGTGGACAAGAGGACAAGGGAGTTGATGAATAGGAACCTAGGCACCTGCTTCCATGGAAGAAGTCGTAAAAGTGCACTCTTGCTTCAGTTTTAGAAGTGCATCATCCAAGCCAAAACTCTCCTTCGAAGGGCCTTGCCGGGCTACAACGACGACTAACCTCCGAAACAAAAATTAAATTGTTTAAATATTACAATACATCTTATCAAGATTTTAATAACTATTTAATGCCTACCAAATTTACCAACCATATTAGCCTACTAGTTGTCTTCCACTAGTGGTCCCATCTCCTCTGCAATATTGATGAACTCTTGTTTCCCAATGAAATGAGAGGAACCACCTTCTTGCACTAGTGCTACCATGACGATTTCTTTTGCCACATATTTGAACCTTTCTTGCCCCAGCATTGTGATCCACCCCTAGCACCCTCGACAGCATTTTCTTGGTCCTATCAGTTAGTGCCTTTGATGTTCCTGCATGTACATTATGTTGGTGGGTGCCTATGTGTATCTTTAATTTGCTCATCATCGGAGGGCATCACATAATAGATGTAGCAATGCACATCGCTGGAACTAAGCAATAATGGCAAAGGAGCTTCTCAGACGCATTGTTGCACTCCTCTCCAGTTGTTGAAACCTTTAGCATGCTTCCAATAAAATGTGATATATTTGATACCCTGTGGTTCTTTAAAAGCGGGCGAAGTTCATTAACACACTTCAAACTACCTAGACAATGGCTTCGTCGACATACTCCAGGGAAGGCAATGTTAGAGGTTTACAGCTTTGACCACCAGTGGTGGGGATCATACTTATGCTCCATGGAGTTCATTCCTGGGCGTGTTCCCATGGTCGAAGGGAACTCAAATGCAATATCGCCATTGTATTGTCTAGGAATCTCCACGGCCTTGATAATGTCTTTGACATTTAGCAAAATCTTTGTTAATGTGTTTCCCTTCTTCATGCTGAAAAGGTATTCTAAAATGCTCTTACCTCGTCTTCTTGCAACAATGGATGAGCCTGATGCATCGGTATCCTTGTTACCTTGAAAGGGATTGCATAAATCTATCACAAAAGTTGGAAAACCTCTGGGTGGTGGGCTGTCTAAGATGGCTATTGGTTCTCGGTTTGACTTCAATGAAGAATCAACTATTGCCGAGTAGTTGGGTGATAGAGACTCCTCAAGTATGTAGAACTCCTCTCCCTCATGGTTAGAGGTATCCTCGAGAGGGATGTATAACTCTTGGGTCCCAATACTTACTAAGGCTTGCAATCCACAAAATGAGCGGGGAGCTACTTGCTCATGTAAAAACTTTGCACTCACCACCACAACCCGTCCATTGATGAAACTCATTTCTTTCTTAGAAGATGGGAATGTGATTTTACAACTCATTGTAAAGAGGAGCAAAAATAAAGTACACAAGAACAAAAAAGAATGGTACAATAGGTAGGGAGTACACAAGCACTGAATGGTGATTAAGTACAATAGGTAGGGAGTACACAAGCACTGAATGGTGATTAAGATCCTTAAGCAAGTTGGTAATTTTTAATCAGATTGTTATAATTTAATTAATTTTTTTATTATTTTAAAAAATAAATTTTAAAGAAATCTAAAAAATAAATATATATTATTTTTTTATTTTTTTAAAAATTAGCGTCCAATCATCTCTCTCCCTTATATCTCTCATATTTCTCTACGTACTCTCCTTCATCATGGTTACAAGATGAACATCAAAAAACATAACCATCTGAACAAACTTGACAAATACATTAAAGAAGCTGGCACTATGAAGTTGCATTATGAAGTTTCTACATCAAAGAAATTGCATTATGAAGTTTCTACATCAAAGAAATTGCATTATGAAGTAATGCCAACATTATTACAAACCTCAAAACTTAGTAGGAAAGACACTCATAAGTTTCTACAATGGGCAACCATTGATTAGGCCGTATTCCTAATAATTAATTGATCGTTCTCATCGTTAATGATGACTCTTTATGTCCTCCAATAAGCAACTGCACTTGATATTTTGAGCTCAAACATATCTATTGTTGCCAAGGCATTCTCCTTTCCTTGGATTATTTGATTCAATTCCAATAATAATAAACTCCTCGAAATCTCTCTAGCTTGGTACAAGTCGGGATTCATTGAGTCATTCTTGTACATCTCATCAAGCGCCATGTATCCCTGTAAGATGGTACACTCCATGGTAAGCTCCTCTAATGATGGCGGCATTGTCAGGATGCATAAATAAACACAGTAGTGGGTACTTGTTTGGGAGGAGCTGAAGAGGCGCTTGAGGAAGGGGCACTCAAAGAGGGAGCGCTTGATAGAGGTTTAGGGGTAGAGGAGCCACTTAAGGAGGGCGAGAAGACGTGGAGTGGAGGGCGCGAGAGGAAGGCCGAGAGGAGGACGCAAGAGGAGGGCCAAGAGGGCAATGATGGCATAAACCAGATTGTTACTGAGAAGCTTGATAAGAACCACTTCCATGCTTGGATGTTCAGGTTGACAAATTTCCTGATAGAAAAAGGTTAATGGGACTACATAGAAGGTGAGCATGAAGAGGCACCGGAGATACCGGAGATCAATCCGACTGCTGCAGATGTGAAAGACTTCAAGGATTGGAACCAAGGAGCCACAAAAGTTATGTATTGGCTCTCTATCAGTACTCTATGAAACGAATACCAAGGCACGAAAGATACAGTTGAAGAATGAACTTCATACTGTGTGTTGAGATTGCGCGAGCATTGATGGGAGAGAAGAATATGTCGCATAGCAATTGGGCTGAGGCTGTTTCTACAGCAGTTTACATCATGAGCAGGACTCCAACTGTAGCCATACATGATGTAACTCCAGAGGAGAGGTTTACTGGTAGAAAACCTGATTTGTCTCATCTAAAAGTCTTTGGATGCATTGCATATATGCATGTGCCAGATGAGCTGAGAACTAAGCTGGATCTAAAAGCTGAAAAATGTGTGTTTATTGGGTATTTCCTTGAGCAAAAGGGATACAGGTGTTATAACCCTACTACACGTGACTTGAGGGTAAGCAGGGATGTTGTTTTTGATGAGATGAGTAGCTGGTATGCTATTGAAAAAGAAGTTGTTGGGGCGGATGTGAGTGGAAATGTGGTTGCACAGAATACAAGTCAACAATCACAGTCTTTGAGTGGACCAGGCGAGTCCTCATCTAGTGGTTCCGTTGTTGATAGACCATGGAGTGGCAGGCTACGTCATAATACCAGTCCTTTATGTGATTAGTACATCACATAAAGGCAAAGAGAAAGTGGTTGAGTCCCTTAGTATGCCTGACATTTCTGCAGGGCTTTCTCATGTTGATGGAGAGTCTAGTGGCTCAGAGATGAGCCTTGATGAGGATCTTGGGATACCAGCTATGAGAACACCTGGTGTAAAGAAGGCTATGGAAGCCATGAATGCAAAGCTGCGAAGATCTGGGAGAGTGAAGAATCTTGTGCAGAGGTTTACCTATGATGGTTATGTGGCACATCACTATGCATACATGGTAAAAGTTGTACAGGTTGTAGAGCCCACATGCATTGATGAGGCTGTTGAAAATGTGTGTTGGGGAAAAGCTATGGATGAGGAGATGGATGCACTATATGGAAATGAGACTTGGGATTTAGTGCAATTGCCTGAAGGCAAGAAAGCCATTGGATGCAAGTGGGTGTACAAAGTAAAACATAACAGTGATGATGGAAGCATAAGCAGGTACAAGGCTAGATTGGTAGCCAAAGGATATGCGCAGACATATGGCATTGATTATGAGGAAACTTTCAGCCCAGTTACCAAGATGGCAACAGTGAGAGTTGTGATAGCAGTGGCTACGCGTCAAAGCAATGGTCTTTATATCAGATGGATGTAAAGAATGCATTCTTGCATAGGGATTTGCAAGAAGAGGTGTATATGTTGCAGCCACCTGGTTATGAGGATATGAGTCACCCCGAGCATGTTTGCAGGTTGGAGAAAGCCTTGTATGGCTTAAAACAAGCACCAAGAGCATGGTTTGACAAGATTTCTAAATATCTTGTCACTATTGGCTTTCATGTAGCCAATGCAGATTTCTCGCTCTATGTGAGACACAATGATAGAGGGGTTGTGCTTATTGTCATCTATGTAGATGACCTGATCATTACGGGGGACCATGATGTAGAGATCTTTGATGTTGTAAAGATCTTTCTTGGACAGAAGTTTGAGATGAAGGATCTGGGGGAGCTCAAATATTTCTTGGGCATTGAGGTGATTAGGTCACCACATGGTATTGGATTACTGCAGAGACAGTATGGTTTGGACGTGTTCTCCAAGTATGGTATGACGACAGGCTGTAAGCCTATCTCAGTGCCATTGGATCATAATGGCAAGTTGAGTGCAGATTCAAGAGAGATTTTGGAGGATCCTACTATGTATAGGCGCATAGTAGGAAGCTTGATCTACATGACGATCACCAGGCCAGATTTGAGCTATGCTGTTGGGTTGGTGAGTCAGTTTATGCAGGTTCCTCGGAAGCTGCATTTGGATGCATTGAGATGCATACTGAGGTATGTGAGATCTACTTTGCATTGTGGACTATTTTATGAAATTGGAACAGAGATATGTGTACATGGGTACACAGATGCTGATTGGGCTGGTAGTATCTCAGATAGAAGATCTACTAGTGGCTTTATGTTTTCTTTGGGGAGTGCTACTGTGACTTGGAGCAGCAAGAAGTAGCCTACGGTATCCAGTACAGAGGCCGAGTATAGAGGTGCTGCTATGGCAGCATGTGAGGTAGCTTGGTTGAGAAAGCTACTTGCAGATTTGGGTCTATCAGTGGATAGACAAGTTGTCATTTTTTGTGATGACATTAGCAGTATACAGTTGGCCAAGAACCCAGTTTTTCATGCTCGCACAAAGCATATAGAGGTCCACTACCATTTTGTCAGAGAGAAGGTTTTGGCAGGAGACGTTGACCTTGTTTATGTCAGCACACACAGGATCACGTCGCTGACATCTTCACCAAAGCATTGGGTACAGAGAAGCTCCATAGATTCAGGGCTTCGCTTGGTGTACATGAGATGGAGTTGAGCTCGAGCGGGGGTGTTGAGATATCGAGCTCATCTAGTGAGGCGGTGGACACTGATGTCCCGCCTGGGAGATAGGCCCCACACTTACACCACTGGCATGGTTGGTGAGATCATGGGTGATATGCGGCCAGTGGGATGACAGGTTGTGTGACATCCATTCTAGAGACTGGCATAGTTATAGTGCCAGCTCATTTAGTTGGATTTACACTATAGAGAACCCTACCTAGTATGTATTTGGTTGAGTACCTTTTCATATTGTGTGTACTCTTATCTTTGTATATGGTGTGATGAGTGTTGTGTGAAGAAGAAGAAGATTTTCAGCCTCTCACCTTGTTTTTTCTCTTTTAGGATTTTGTGAGTGTGTGTGTGCTTGCAAGAGCTCAAGCTCTCTTCTCCCCTACATCTTTTCACATCTTTGTATGTTGTCTTTTTAAGAGAGGAAGAGAGAAACACTATTGCGAGCAAAATAGGTAACTAAAAATATTCCCTCCCAAAATGTGTAAAATCTCAAAAATGGCTTAAAAACATAGTTTTTTGAAAACACATCTAGAATTCCATGTATAAATTTAAAAAATACATGAATTTTGCTATTTTTTTCAAGATTGAAAATACGTGTGACCTTCATAGATTTATAAACTGCTGTTGTTTATGACATAAAAATAAACTTGACTTACAAAATTACATAGGAGTCTACATAACTTAAAGAAATATCAATCTTTTTTAAATAAAAAATTATTTTATAAATTTCATGAATATAAGACACTTTTTTTAATGGACTTTTTGGGACAAATTCTACCACTATGCATAAATATGCACATTATTTGATAAGCACTCAAAAAATATTAGAATACATAACAATATAAGCTCCATAATTTATGAAAAAATCTACAAACATCCTTGAGTCTATTTCTAGACCCAAATAGTCAAGCCTTTAGTATATACTTACCTTGACAGTTTACATGATATAATTATTTGCTCTATTATTTATAAGCAGATAGTGGGCATGATATACAACCAATGCTAAGAGTTTAAAGAGGTCAACTTATAGGTGTGCAAAAGTAGACTTGTATTCATATATATATGTAGAAAAGATGGTAACTATGGAGGCTCTGAGTAAACCTAAGCATGTTAAAAGAGATATTTTTTCAGCAGAGCAAGACAATCTTAGAGGCAGACATCATATAGCCTATGGGTGTAAATTTCGACCCACATAGGCATTTGTTTTCATGAAGAAAATTTTTGTTATGCAATATGGATAAGGGTGGCAGGAAGATATTATAGCCTATATCATGTACATATGTGGTGGTGGTAAAAATTTATAGTATGCATATGTTGATGTTTGATCTAGATAGCCATTATCATGAACATAGGTGATGGTATATCTAAGAGTAGTGTAGGAATGAGCTCTAGTTATAATTATTTATAGTGCATGTGAAGGATGTTGAAAGATGGTATGCCTAAGGGTAGTGTAGAATGAACTCTGGTTATAATTATTTAGAGGACATGCAAAGGATGCTGAGAGATGCAATCTTCGCTCGCGACATTGTCTTTGTGTACAAAGAGAAAAGACAGGAGCTTAGGGCTTTTGGAATGGTGGTAGAGAAGAGCTTAGAGCTTTCACGATGACGGTAGATTCAAGGTCCCCTATGCTGGAGAGTATACTACTGCACATAGGCATGGCAGAGTCCAGGCTCACATGCACCCCCCTCCTCGACATAGATGATCGCACCATGTGTATTTGCTTATAGTTCTTCAGTTTTAAAATTGAATTGTAGAACAAAAATCAGGATTCGCGAATCAATCAACTTGTGGTATTCCAAATCAATGGAGCCTTGCACATTTGGATTAAAACCAATGGATTACAGGTCATCATGGATTATCTCATCTAGCTCTTCTGTTATCATGATTTTTTGGCATCTACTATGTAGCGATATTATTTATGATACAAAGACTACATGGTTACATAGACAAGCATTTTTTTTAAAAACTCCTCTCAAATTTGTAGTCGAAGGTTGCGACTATATGTGTTTTTCACGTCCTTAGCCGTAAACCTATGTTCTACCTATATCACCTTATCCTAGGTATATTTTTTCTTTAATTCTATGCAAAACATCAAGTTTTATGGAAAAGTTGATGTTTTGCATAAAATCGATGTAAAACATCAACTTTTTCATAAAACTTAATGCTTTGCATCAACTCGATGCAAAACATCGAGATGTGTGGAAAAGTTGACATTTTGCATCGAGTTGAAAAGTTGATGTTTTGCATCGAGTTGATACAAAATATCAACTTTTCCACACAACTCGATGTGCATCGAGTTGATGCAAAACATCAAATTTTTCACGCAACTCGATGTTTTGCATCAAAGTTGATGCAAAACATCAACTCTACCATAAAACTTGATGTTTTGCATCAAGTTTCAGATGCTCCGGAGAAGAAAGTTGGAGGATCGGATATCGATTTTCACAACCGGAATGTTTTAGCGATTCCGTTCACGTTAGCATTCTCAGATGACCTATTCCACAAATTTTGAGTATGAACACGACTATGTTTCGATGCGATTTGCAGACGTTACAAAGCGACTTGCTGCAGCAAGTCGCTTTGTAACGTCTGCAAATCGCATCGAAACATAGTCGTGTTGCATCAACTTTGATGCAAAACATCGAGTTCTGTGGAAAAGTTGATGTTTTGCATCAACTTTGATGCAAAACATCAAGTTGTGGGGAAAAGTTGATGTTTTGCATCGATGCAAAACATCAACTTTTCCAGACAATTCGATGTTTTGCATCGAGTTGATGCAAAATATCAACTTTTCCAGACAACTCGATGTTTTGTATCGAGTTGATGCAAAACATCAAGTTTTATGAAAAATTTGATGTTTTACATCGATTTTATGCAAAACATTAACTTTTCCATAAAACTTGATGTTTTGCACATCAAAGTGATGACATCAAGTTTTCTGGGAAGATGATGTTTTATATAATGTTGATACAAAACATCAAGTGTTGTTAAAAAGTTGATCTTTTGCATAGAAAGTTAATGTTTTGAAAATAAAGTTAATGTTTTACATCAACTTGATGCAAAATATCAAATTTTCATAAAAGTTGATGTTTTGTATCAAGTTGATGGAAAATATCAACTCTTACTTGAGAAGTTCTTACTCAGTAGCATTAAGTTGGCCGCAAATGTTATAGCTAAAGCATCCTTACTATGTGTAGTAACTAGTAGGGTTCGAACCTAAGTCCATGCTTGATATTTTACAAAAAAGTATTTTGAAAAGTATAAACTTTTTTTTCTTCAAAAGATATTTTTCATACTTTATAAACTCATTTAATAACTAAAACTACCATTTAACCTTTTTTGTCACATCAAGGACACATCTTCTTTAAAAATGAGTGTGGAATTATTTTTCAAAATTAGACAACTTTTAAATAGCTTATTCATGATATTTTAAAATTCATATGTACGTAACGAACTCTTTTTAAAAAAGTATATATTATCAATTAAGAAATTATGATACTCAAGAGCTTCAAAATGGATTTTAATACTACTCTCATCGAGAGACAAAATAGGGTTTTATAATTAAGATAATAATTGTATCAAGATAACGCTTTTGTAATATAATTATACAAATAGTTTTTTATAGTTGCACTCTGTAGCACATCCTCAATCATGCTAACATGGCAGATGACCCAAGGAGTCTAAGCTTCAAGTGTACACATAGAAGAAGAAAATTGTATTTATGGATAGTGAAGAAGAGGATGCCTCGTCTACCTTCTCAGGGAAAGGAACATCGACTAGTGATGATGTAGCAATGATTATGAGGAACCATACCTATGCCATAAGCTATTTGTTTAGAAAACGGTTTCTTTTACAATTGTATCATTTTTTAAATGGATTGAAGATGGAAATAATAAACATTGTCTCTATTTTGACATGTTTTTTGAAAACTTATTGTTAGATTTTTAATTATAATCTCAAAAAGTAAGCAAAATGAAGTCTTTTTTTTCATGTCAATTTTTGTAAGAAACATGTAAAGTGTCCAAAATATTATCGTTTTTTGGTAGTGTTGTATGCATACGTAGACCACTTTTTAAAAAGAGGTAAAAAAAAACTAAACTTTTTTGCTAGAATCTTTGAAAGATGCCAAATGTTTCTCGTTTTTAGGAAATATTACCTATTTTGTCTGCAAACAGTGTTAAGAGAGAGAGAGAGAGAGAGAGAGAGCGAAAGAGTAAAGAGAGAAAGAGTAGAGAGAGAAATAAAGAGTAGAGAGAGAAACTACTCACCTTAAAACCAAAAAGCGCTCACCAAAAAATGCTCATAGATGTTTGGGGTTGCAAGAGAGCCATGGTGATTGGTTTTGGGGGGGGGGGGGGGGGGGGAGAGGAGGGGGAGGGCTCACGACGAGGTGGTGCACAGTGTAAAAGGTTGTGGGTGGGTGTTATACTTATAGTGAATCACCCACATAACCTTGGCAAATAAAACGATTGAATTAGTATTACCCTTACAAGTTTTGTGCGATAAAGCCTCCCTAGAATATATTTTTTATTTTTTATAATTATTTTGTGATGGTAATAATAAATAATTATTAACACTAGGAAGCATTTGCATTCGAGTTTTATTTTTAAATGAAGATTTATCTGGCACTTCATGCACTCATTCTAGGCATACCAATTGAAAAAAGGCCAAGTTTTTATGTTTCCTTTAGATGTGATTAGCTAATATATCTAGGTTTTAGTGTCTTAACTTAGTGCAGATATGCAAGTTTTTTTTTTTGGGGAAAAAAAATGCAGGACACTTATTGCAAGTAGTATTGCAACTTGTTTCAAATGAGAAAAAGATTCAAAGAGAATCTTCACCCCCCTCTCCTTCCCACAATTTGTCACAAAGCAAAGGCAGGCGATGTTGCATGTTAGAATGATTGGTAGAGAACGGTGCTTATTAGCCGCATCATGAAGTCCATTCAACAACTGACAATGGGCTCCTCCCACCACTGCCTAAAAAGCTTACTGGAAATCAAAGCAAGCCAGCCCACTCAGGCTTGGAGCGCAAGGATAAATGATACATGGAATCTTGCAATGATAACAAGAGATATCGGTGGCCAATTACAATATATTGTATTCATGATGATGCAGCAGCTGAGCAAACACCACCAACTGCAGCAACGCCAAACTGACGAGAGGATCTTTGTTGCACTGAAGCAGCAACAAAGATTTGATGGCAACCGAACCCGCAGCTCTGCCATGGCACGATCACCTACACAACGACAGCCTGAAGTTCTCCATGGCTTTGGAGGTAATCTTCTCTCCCCGATCATAAGCATTTTTGTTAAACCCTTCGTAGTCAGGTGCACACACTCTCTCTCTTATACACACACACACACACACACACACACACAGAAAGGCAGAGATTTCATAAGATTTGACGAGCCCATGTGTCCTCTCTACATGCATGGATGTAGCTGCAGCATGCCAAAGTGGCCACCGTTTTCCCCCTCAAACAAAGTAGTGTGTTGTGGTTTTGATGGCCTTGCCTCAATTTTGTGAGCTCTATAGAGCCACCAAAAAAAAACAGCTTTATTGCTTGTTTGTAGTGTCAATAAAGCCCATCCTCTTTACGTACAGGAACTAAGGAATATACGCCCCCATCTCTATTCTGCCGCACAGTACTATGAATCGGCCTACCTTCACAGTGATCAAAAGCAGGCGTATGCGTCTCTTTACCTTCCTCTTGTGCAAAATAGAGACTCCTCATCTTTTCCTTCAACGGTTCATTGCTCTTTGGTACCTTTGCCAAAGCAGGGTTATCGAAAGTCTGAAGGACTACTCTGCCAAGGCTCTTGTGAATGCAGTCGACCATGTTGGTACAGTAGCATTTCAACTGAATAAATCTTTGTCTCAACACGCAGCTGAGATATCTACCATCGAAGTTCGCACAGCATGCCTTACACAGGTGGGTCATCCAGTCGTGAATCCCTTTTGCTACATTTACTGTCTTCGCTAACAGTATATGATGCATACAATTTGTAGAGACTCTGTACATGCCATGAAAGGACCAACTGTGAAGGTCTGAGCCAATGCCAGCAGATCAGGAGCAGGCGACGTTATCATAAGCACTATAACTCTGCAGGTAAAAACTTCCTGCTAAATGTAGCCAGTAAGTTTTCTTGGGATTTGCTAGACAAATATTTTGGCGTGTTGATGCTGAATGTCATGGACACTGTCTCAGAGATGACTGCAGAAAAGCAACGCCTGTCCTTGATGCGCTCCTCACCAGAAAAGCTCGCAGAAACTTTGCAAGGCAGTGTTGCATCAGGTATTTTCTGCAAGTCTTTGAAGCTATATCTGCGTGTCTGCTACTGTAAATTGCACATCTCAGCCGCGTGACCAAAGACTGGTGGGCAGCCAAAGGGCTGCTAGATGGTTTGAATGCTCTTCTTTGCCAGGCTTGCTTGTGGTATGATCCACCTCGTTTGCCTGGTGGCCTTTAAATGTGGCTAAAGAGCTGCTGGCTGAATGGCCACTTCTTTGCCCGGCATGCCTGTCCTATCCTTCTAATGCCTGGCTACCCATGTCTATGTCCCCCTCACAGAGCCCACGCATGTGCGGCATGTAAATTTTCATTGCGCTGGAGATGCCCTCAATGTGCCACGCGTGACTTCTCAAAGTTTCCACATATCAGCATAGTTTTCTTTCAAGAACCAAATATCTATCTGGTGGTCCACATGGAACATCTTGTTACATACCAAGGGGAAGGAAGCATGCTCCAGTCAACGCTGATTAAAACGCTAATGAATAATATACAAACTGAAAACACACTTGTAAAGAGAAGAGGTAGAGACTTGCGTCTCAACCTAACCTGCTCTATATGCATTATTTGAAAATTTTGAATGACTAATCTAGAATATATACAACGATATTTCTGAAAGCGTACGGTCTGGGCACACAAGGTGCTGCAAAGCGCGCACGTGCACGATACCACATTTTTGCAGGTACATTAATTACATTAAGGCTGGGTCCTTTGGATAGGGGACGCACCCTTTACAAAACTGGGCAAGTGCTGCGATCACACCTGCCAACTCAGTTACAGTTACAAGTGTCCCCACCCAGTGCTCAACTTGCTCACAACCCTATTTGCATAAAATAACTACTCAAAGTAGAGAACCAACTCAAATTTCCTCCCGCTTTCCCATTTTGTAGACATTGAGAATACCTCCAAGAGTCCAATGCATGTTGACACATAATACTACAAAAAATAGGCAACCAAATTGAAGTCTAGACTATAGAAAACATCAATGAACCTTGCAAAAAATGAAGATTATTAGTTTATTTTGGCCTCAGACATGGTAGGGGGTTCTTATTTACAAGCTCAAAAGTAAGAAAAAAAAAGAGCGTTAACACCACACCCACCATATCTAGAAAAGGAAAAATATGCAAATGGACTGAAAAATCAAAGAGAGATTAGAAAAATGACAAAAAGATGTGTGTGTGTGTGTGTGTTTGTGAGACGGAGAGAGAGGGGAGTCAAAAGAATGGAGCTTAATATATTACGAGAGAGAGAGAGAGAGAGAGAGAGAGAGAGAGAGAGAGAGAGAGAGAGAGAAAATCATAGAGGCTTTGGTATATTACAAGAACCTGCCCAATCCTTACTCTCATTAGACAAGAGTTAAAGGACATTATCATCATTGGCCATAATTAAGTGAAATAACTAATTAAATGGACTACACACACGTGTCAAAAGCCAAGACACACACACACACATTCAAAACCAATGCTCATCACAGAAAAAAAAGAATCATTAAAATCATCACTCACACATATACACATTAATGCTTGCTCACACCCACATACACACATTCACATAAATACACAAACACAAACACAAACACAAACACATTCATGTGCATGCAAACACACACACACATACATGCAAAAATAAATGTGCAAAGCTATTGCCAAACAAGGGAGAAAAAGCCTCCAAGATTTGTTCACCCAATCGAAGACCTACAAAGAAAGAATAAACAATCAAAATGTTGGATTCCAATCCTTCCTAGCTTTCTCCCGACGATTCGCCTCAATCTCTTTGGATGAAAGCTTGACCTCACAACTTCCAGCTTGGGTGCCCGTATAAGAAGGACCACTTGAGAGCTCCCCAGAACTACCAAGTCTTCGCTTCTTGGATATGGAAGGTGCGTCCTTTTTTGTAAAGCCATGCATGTTAAGTATGCTTGATTGGACAAAGTTTCCATAGTGCAACCTAGTTTTAAAAAGCACTATCAATTTCCAATGAGCATTTGTATGAGTGAGCGTGCATGCATGTGCGTGTATAAAAGAAAGAGAGACTCAAGAGTATGCAAGAAAATTTCTTAGATGCACCCCTCTTCATGTGTGTATGTGTGTGTATGCATGCGTGCATGTGTGTATGTGTGTGATAATCTCGAGCTTTGAAGCATACCTGTGTGTGTGTGCGCGCGCGCGCGCGCACGCGCATGCTCGCTTGCTTACCCAAAAAAAGCCCAATTGTAGCACGATTTTTCATGTGTGTGTGTGTGCGCACGCGCGCGCGCATGCCTGTGTGTGTGTGTGAAGAAAAAGCCCTTTCTTATATTGCAAAACTTAAGGCAAAGCGTGGCACTATGCTCTCTCTCTCTCTCTTTCTCTCTCCCCCCCCCACACACACACACACACATGCAAAAGAGCAAGGTGCCCATGCCCCCTCCCCCCCCCTTTCAAGTCCCCTCCCTCCTTTGATGAACCACACTACAAACTCTCTCTCTCTCTCTCTCTCTCTCTCTCACACACACACACACACACACATGCAAAAGAGCAAGATGCCCATGCCCCCCCCTTCAAGTCCCCTCCCCCCTTTGACGAGCCACATTACAATCTCTCTCTCTCTCTCTCTCTCTCTCTCTCTCTCTCTCTCTCTCTCACACACACACACACATGCAAAAGAGCAAGATGCCCATGCCTCTCCCCCCCCTTTGAAATCCCCTCCCTCCTTTGAGGAACCACATTACAAACTCTCTCTCTCTCTCTCTCTCTCTCTCTCTCTCTCTATCACACACACACACACACACACACACATGCAAAAGAGCAAGATGCCCATGCCCCCCTCCCCCCCCCTTTCAAGTCCACTCCCTCCTTTGAGGAACCACATTACAAACACACACACACACTCTCTCTCTCTCTCTCTCTCTCTCTCTCACACACACACACACATGCAAAAGAGCAAGATGCCCATGCCCCCCTCCCCCCCCTTTCAAGTCCACTCCCTCCTTTGAGGAACCACATTACAAACACACACACACACACACACTCTCTCTCTCTCTCTCTCTCAAATGTATTCTAATGGAGAGAACAACACAAATTCGCTACATATTTTGTACCTCAAATGTCCACTCATGTCCTCTACATAAAGTCACTTCAAGAGAGTCTCTCATTCTCTCTAAATAACTACTAACAACATCCCAATAACTTGAAACAAAATAGAGAGTACTAAGTAGTTGCAAAGGTTGGCCTTTATTTCCACCATACCTCAAAATAAACTATGTCGTATCTTACCTTAAGAGTCAATATATATTTCTCTAGCGAAAAGGAAAAAGAAAAGCACTTAGCATAGATGATAGTACATAGTACATAACTATGAAAATTCAAAATAAACTATATCATATCTTAACTTAAGAATCAAGATAGCGAACGCCAAAAAGGAAAAAGGAAAGCACTTAGCATAACATAGGACATACCTTTGAAAATTGAAAAGGGAGCGCATTGCTCAAGGCTCTAACTTCTAAGCTTGCAAAGTTGAGAATCTTCAATCGACGCAAGTCTGGACTCCTCGCACTGTGCAGAGAGAAGAGTAGACTTCGAAGAAGGCCTGAAATGCAAGCGACTCAGTGACCTGTGCAATGTGCACGAAAGCCTGAACAATACACACGACTCGCTGAGAATTTAGAAAGTGATAATGTTGGAACTTGGGCCGCAGCTAATTTAGAAAGGGACAGGTCGACTCTCGGCCATTTCACACGAACTGGGTAGAAACGGTTCAAAAATATATAACACATACTATGTAACTATAGTATTATTAATATTATATATTTTTTAAAAAGTATATATATTCCATGTCCTTTAAAGCAAGGACATACTTATACATAACCCTTGAAAAAAAGGGAAGACTTTTGTCCTACCGTGAATTGATATCAAGTTTTAGGATCAAATTTTCTCCTTTTTGAAAAAGGACGAGACAAATTTTTTTTTTCTTTAGTTCCAAAGTTTGCTTGATAAAATACACTAAAGGACAGTTTTTAGTGAGCACTGTCCCCACACACAGTGCTTGTGGGGGGAGGGCATGGAGGGGGAGGGTAGATGTCCCACTCAGGAAGGTACTGAGGGTCTGCATCAATGAGAATTAAGGAGAAATTTTTAAAATTTTCTAAAAATATTCTGATTGGTGAAGCTCAACAACCCCTGTTAAAACTTACAAATATTGAAATATTAGTCGGGTCTTTCCTAGTTTTATGGAAAAAATGAATTTTTACTATTTTTACACCACTTCAGAGTCCTACAAACCTTAAGCCCCTGGGTGAGACGAGGCTCTAATAAAAGGCACCAACCTTAGGATATTATACCCTCTTTGATACCTTTTGACATATTAACGATTTGGTTAACTTATACACGTAACGATTTGGTTAACTTATACACATCACTGCTTACATAAGACATTAAAGATTAAGGGGATGTTCCCATTTACAAAGAACCCACACACATGTAGCCATTGTTCACACACTAGAACTACTTTATTTAAGGCCTAGTTCACACAATTATACAAATTCTCCTTTTACTTTGAATTTCCCCAACAATTACATCTTTTGTCTTTTGTGTTCGCTAAACAATGGGATTAGCATTCATCTCTCTTTCTTGGCGTTAATTAAGACCACGCTTTTGCAGTCCATGTAAACACTTGGCATGCTGCCAAACGTACATAACCATTCAAGCACATATGGCCTCACCCCGCTGTCGAAACTGGGCTTTCTTGGGCATCCGTGCTACTCTGCAATACAATGGCTTCTCCTCATCAATGAGTCTTTATAATGTTGTTACATGTAGAAGCTCCAAGGAGCCTTTTACTTGACAATGCAGAGATCTTCAAGCAAGAGAGAGATATGGAGTGGAGAGAGAGAGAGAGAGAGAAAGTATTGGGTCCCAATAACACTCAGAAGGTGTATAGGTGTATTTTCTTACATTGTTGTATGACTGACCTTGGAGGCTGTTAAACCTTGTATATCCTGACCAATAGACCTACAGATGGCTGGTATTATGGGCTTAGTGTTGGCGCCTTGAAGTAGGCTCTGTTGGATAGCTTATATGATGTCCACTTTTGATTCCACAGGCTGTTGGCCTACATTTCTCTTCAACGTTGATTTGGAATTGGTTGTGACCTCCAGATTAGGTCGGCCATAAACCCTACGGTTAGCATCAGGTACATAACATTGCACTAGGGACTTTGCCACTGGCAAGTCCTCCCTCCTTACGACGTAAGAATCTTCTCAAGTCCACTTCATTGATCTTCTGCGTAACCTTAAACAACTCATAATACCTGTTAGAAAGCTTCAGATACCTCGGTTCTTTCCTTGAAGTCTAGCTTCCTCTAATTTCAACAACACCCAATCACTCTTCTTAAAACCACGATGCTTATCTTTTCCGGTCAGAATTTAAATGGATGCAAACGGTACATAGAGAGCACCGCACAGGCAGAGACAATCAAGGCAAATCTAGAATGTGGTTCTTGGAGAGAAGAATCTCACACTTTCTAATACAACCATGTTTCAAAACTAGTCAACCTAAGTCAAATGGTTGATGCGAGTCAAGATTGTTCTCAATAAATTTTACTCGCCAATATCTTGTTTGTATGTTCGTCAGTTGTTTTAGAATCATGTATCTAAAACCCAAGTAAATTGTTATTTTCTAATTAGGCCAATTTCTTATTAAATCAAGCCAAGTTAATGAGATGCAAAATCTCAAGTCTATTACATTTTTGCAGATTCAAATACATTAAAAAGTTTGTCATGGTACTTGACATTCGAATCGTCCCCAACAACGACTGTAAGCAGTGTGCCAAATCAAAATAGGTGTTTTTTCTCATCAATCTACATCTTGCTTCATGCATGCTTCTGCACCACAAAAAGCATCATGTTGAGTATAATGATTTTACTGATGTTTTTTAATTATTTTGTCTTTAGATCAACATCTTCAAAGTATAAGAGTGGTGATGTTCCTATTCAAGGTTAGCCACCATGGATCCATCAAGAGTTCATTTTATCTAGGAGATTGTGGAGGTTGAGTAGGTCAAAGTGTTTACCATGTGAGAATTGGTGGTGTACATGTGAGATGTTGTTTGCTCGAATTTTATTTTATTGTATGTGTGCGCGTGCATGTGCTCACTTTTCTGCCTGTGCATGCGCATGTGCATGTGTTGGCATACGTGGAATCAAATATGTAGTCCTGTTTTTTTTTTAAAAAAAAAAATAAATGACCAGTTTTTTTATGTCCCAGGAAGTTTTTCTCGTTCTTTGTCTAGTGGACAAATTTCCATGTATGATCGTGACGCATCAGTCAAGGCATGTGTTCAGGTGAAACACGTTATAATCCTTTTTTACTCCCTTTTGGTATTGTCAATGTTTAAAAATTCATACACATTATTGTAATTGACTCTCAACACTTGGCATGGTCGTCTCGCAAGCTTGGTAAAGAGTTTATATTTCATAAATTTTATCCTGTTTCCAACCACTACTTCCTTCTTCTTTTTTGTGTGCGCGGTTGGGGGCTAGGAGGTGAGGGCACCGCGCGAACTCTATAATGTCACACGAGAGAAGCCATGTCCCGACCTGGCTAATAATTCCCTTCTCTTTTCGTATGCATTCAGGTTGGAGACCACTAGTTATTATTGCTTCTCCTTAGTAGCTGGATCTTTTCTCTCAAAGTGTTCATTCCTGCATGAGGAGGATCTCAATCTTATTTTTTACTCCAAGAATTTGATCCACTAATTTAAAGCCCACCTGCATAGATAGTTTCAGGCTGTTAAAAAAATAATGCTAGCATTGTGTGCCATAGACAAACAGGATAATGTCTCCACTTTGGTAGTTCACAACCTGAGCTTATTGGGGAAGTTTTGTTCCAGAGGATATAATGCTTATTGTGAGTGATTTGCCTGATAAATAACTAAATGTTTTTGTTATGATTTGACAAATTAAGCATTGTTCATCTTTGTAAAGCTATTTGTTTAAAGTAGTTTATTAATTTTTCTTTTAAGAAAAGTGTGTCACACTCAAGACCACTTCAGCTAGGGAGCTGTGACATTTTTAAAGTTCCAAATCTGTTAGTAAAATGGGGAAAAAATTATGAGATAGCTAAATGTATAGGTGCCAATTCTTCATGCAAAATAAGATTAATAATAAATTGGTGCACTTCATGGGTTTGAATCATTCTCTTTTGTGTCATTTTTTGACTAATGGGTGTTTTAAATGTTCCTATAACCTCATCAACTAGAAGCTTACAACCCTTTTTCTTTTACTATGCACTGTGCAGGCTTCTTCCACGGGTACTTCAAAATCATTAGTATCATTGATGTTGTCTGATGAGGCGGAGCATCAGGAGGAAACTAGTCAGAAAAAGGGTCTGATTTTTTTAGCATCTTTCCTAAACAGAAGCAGGAGTGGAAAACCAAAATCATTCGACTCAACTAAGCATTGATCAAAGCTTTTTGCTATGGCATAAATCTTCCAATCAGCATTCATGTTTCAGGCTTGCAATATTTTGCTTTAGGGGTGCAATACACTGTAATCTTCTATTCCAGAATTAGAGAAGGTGTTCTGTAATAATCACAATAACCCTGCTTCGCAAGGGCGGTGAAGCTGCTCGCCTGTGAGTAGTGTTATAAACAGCGTCAGCTAGTGAGCTAGTGTCATATGAAACAATATGAGCCAGTGTCTATTGCAATAAGTTTTTTTGTTGTCATTTATTTGAGCGTCGTTGGTGGAGCTGTAGACAATAAGCACCCAAAAACGTTTTTCGGGCCGCTTTTAATTAATTTTTCTCCTCATTATAGGCACCCAAAAAAAATTTGTTCGTTTTTCTAAACTTAAATAATACGATTTTTTTCAAATTTTTAGCAAGAATCTCATGTGATCTTGTTTCATTGTGACATATGGCGTTTTTGTTTCTGCATGCTTCTAGAAAACGCCTTCTGTACTGCTATACCTCTTGCATCATCATCCTTCACCTCTTCGCTCCTACACCTCCTGCGTACTCCCTCCCAGCATGCACAGGTGCAAGGGAGGGAGGGGTGGAGGGGCCAGTGAAGTCGATCAGGCAGGTCAGGCCAGGCGATCAAGCGAGGGCAAGGTGGGGGAGGTGAGCAAGTGGGTGAGGACGTGAGGTGGGTCAAGGGACACAAACTATTGAGGGGAGGAGATTCAAGGCGAGGGAGGCAAGCAGAGAGCGGACAAGGCGAGCAGGCGGTGAGGGGAGGCGCTGAGTAGGGAGCGAGGGTTCGACGCGAAAGCCTGCGTGTGCTCGGGGGTAGGGAGCGAGTGTTCGAAGCTTGTGGAGGGCGAGGGGGGTATGGTAGGCAAGGGCTGAGTAGGGAGCGAGGGTTCGTCGACGCGAAAGCTTGCGTGCGCTCGAGGGTAGGGAGCGAGCGTTCGAAGCTTGTGGAGGGCGAGGGGGGTATGGTAGGCATTAATTAAATGCCACGTAAGTGGCATTTAATTAATGCACCTACAATAAAATCAAGTGAATATACACCTACAATGCATACAAAGATTCAATCTATATATGTTGTTGCAACGTCTTCCAAACATGGAAAATTTATTATTGGAATGGAACATCATTAATAGAGGTTCATTCTATAGGGAATCTATAGATGAGTTCCTCCACAATGAGAGAATCTATATAATGAACCCCTCTAGTAGAGGTTCATTCTATAGAGAATCTATATAATGAGCGCCTCCAAAATGAGAGAATCTATATAATGAACCCCTCTAGAATGAGCACTATTCTAAAGTGGTTCATTATATAGAGAATCTACATAGTGAACCCCTCCAGAATGAGCATTATTCTGGAGGGGTTCATTTTATAGATAAGATAAGCTATATATAATGAGCCCCTCCACAATGAGAGAATCTATATAATGAACCCCTCTAGAATGAATACTATTCTGGAGGGGTTCATTTTATAGATAAGCTATATATAGTACATGCACTCAAAGGGTATCTTTAAAATCCCTTATCAAACAAATTTTGATGATTTTAATAGAGCCCCTTTTTCTATACAAAATAATATTTTTTTTCAAAATCCATTTAAAAAACCTCTAATGTAAGGACATTTTTGTAAATTTATTTCAAAAATCTGATTTGAAAAACTTCTTCTAGTGAACTCATGTGATACACTTAAATATAAACCCCACGAGGCACAATCTGACCCCACAAGGCACGATCTGTGATGGGTGGTCTCTATTACCTTACATGATGATAATGTGACATTAGTCTTTTATAAAATCTGAACTAAAAAGCATGTCACCTTACATGATAAGGCAACATTGGTCCTTTATATAATAGAAAGCTTGCACTCATAAATATGAACTAAGAAGCATGTGAAAATTCATTGTCTAGCTAATTTCTTAATCAATCAATCCGCCCAGCCTTGACTATTCAAAAGAATTAAACTTGAATCAATCCATTTGCCTCTAGCCTTATGTGTAGCATAAGTGTAATAACATTATCAACATGATAATATGTCACACAAAGGTTGATAAGGTTTGGACAATATAGGTCTACCATTTTAAAGGTAATTCCTTGACTTCTACCTCTTTTCCTTACCGCTAAGTGCATCTATCTAGCCATGGAGGGGCATCCCCATATTCTTGATAAACACAAGGTGTTTATCTATCTTGTCATATAAGGGCATCCCCATATTTTTGATAATCACAAGGTGTCCTTTATCCTACTCATCATTTATAATTTTGTAGCATACTAACTTGGTTAAAGGCAACCAAGGTCTTCCCAATACTCATATACCATGCAAAAAAAAAACAACATAATCTTTAAAACTTTATCCTTCATAGAGCTCTCATTACGTGTCCTTAGCCACAGCAGCGAGCTTGCATCCTCAAAGCTAGGACGCGAAAGACGACAGGTGCCATTATAAGTTTCATAGCCCAACCCTATATGACAAAAGATTTCATACTCATTGCCTTACGTACATGCACAAGTATTAATAAACACTCTTTTAAGGGTCATAAACTTTAGTAAAGGAGTTATGACCTTTGAGTTATCCATGCACTTAGCAAGTTGAGATTAATGTCCATGTTGCACTCAAATATGTGATGCACAGGACACTTGTGGCTCAAGGACTTTGGGTTACAAGGACATTAATATTTGGTTTAGCTATACTTGCACGGCCATCTCACCACCATTCTCTTGGATAGTGGCTCCTAGGAGGATTTGGTACAAGAGGCCTAAATATCTCGCTCATTTCATTAAGATCACTCCCCATAGAACATATAAATAATAAACTCACTCAAGTCCTCTAGCACTATTTTTATACATGCTAAAATTGTGCTTGTTGAGTGATCCTCTTGCTACGAATTAGACCATGTCGATTGGACAACTTTGTAGATTTAGATTCTGTTTTGACAAGCCCCATAATAGAGAAAATGTCGACCCATTCATGTCTCCTCACAACTCTATCTAATAGTAGATCATGCATATGATCTACAAAGGAGCTAAGAGACCAAGAAAGCAATTAAGGAGAGTTGCAAGGAGACATGATCAATAAAGGAGCTAAAGGAAGATCTGAATTGAATGGCCTTTGAACTAATTAAACCAAGGAGCTAAAAGAAGACTTGAATTGAATGGCCTTCAAACTAATTAAACCGATAACAAGCGTCCTCTATCTTTGGTATGCCATGTGCGTGTGCATACATGTAGGTGTGCGCGACCTGTGACTCGCAGGTCACGTAAAAAAACTATTTCCTCATAAATTAAAAAACCTTCATATATAAAATTAAAAAATTATCAATAAAGAGTTTTTCATTTTTAAGGTATTTGTACTATATTTTTTCAAAATTTGCAAGTATTGGCACCTTCAAGCTATAAATTTAAAGGTATTTTTTAAAATTTAAAGGTGAGATTACACTAAACCCAGGTTTTTTTTCAAGCACTGCCTGTGCTGTTCGTGGTTCGAGCTGTTTGAGCTATTCAGCTGGTTAGACCCAGCTCGCCAGGTATAATCTGCTCGACTTGTTCGACGTGGTTCCACCTATTCTCGCCTGGTTCGAGCTGCTTGCCTGGATCCACTTGTTTGCTTGCTGTGTGTGCGCGCATGTGGTGAGTCTCTTGCCTGCTTGTTGCTTGCTCGCCCCCTTCTAGTTCTTGTCGCTTGCATGGTTCCACTCAACTGTGCAACTGTTTGACTGTCCATGTGAGGCTCGCCTAATCTCCTGCTTGACTATTCATGTGTGTGCCTTGCTCGCCTACTGCTATGCTCCATCTGCTTCTCGGCTGCCCCTTGTTGCAGCTTTTGTCTTCGTTTTCTCTTTAGCCTCTTCACTGCCTTGTGTGTGTGTGTGTGTGTCTGTGTGTGTTATCGGGGCAAGAGTATATAGTTGTGCTTCTGTTTTCTGTGAGCTGTTAGTTCACAAAACTTTAGCTTCAACTCTTTTTGCTGCGGGTAACTTCTCCAAGCGCTCTTCATCAGCCATGGATGCGGCTGGTTTCTCTCTTTAGTAATCCACTATGAAGGAAGACATGAAAACCAGTTGATGTCACAGATTCTAAGAAGCCAAGACATGAAGACATGAGGATCATGTATTTTCTATATGATTTCTTGCATCAGAATTTCCAAGGTGCAAAGTGGGAAAAGCCCAAATGCACTCTAAAGTGCACTAACCCGAAGAATGTAATTCTCCCCAAAGTAAAGTTCTTTGAATAGGCTGTGACTCTCTTCTTTTCCAGCTAGGTACCCTTTGCAGAGGATGATGGACAATGTTAAACACTTTCTGGGCTAGGTGCCCTCTACAGAGGATGTTGAACTGTGGTTAAACACAGTGCCCTGCAAGTTTACATGTAGAAGGTGTCTACTATGCATCTCGTGGCTTTTATGAAGTGGTGCTCAAGAAACAATTATTTCAAAAGAGTCCTTTGTTTTGTGGTCAACAGATGGTCCTTGTGCTACCTTGGACCCCTACTATTGACTAGCAGGTGCTTGTGCAGCATTGTTGTCCGGTTTGGGTGGAAGTTGTTGGCTTCCCTATGTTTTTCTATGATTCTCTTTTGTACTAGGCCCAAAGTCTTAGCACGGTTATCTGCCCCCATTGTCATGGGTAATCGTTAATAAGTTATGTGTTTTGTGCGACACGAATAGTATGGAAGTGGATGATGTGCTTATGGGTGAAAAATGTTTTGAACTTAAATGGGACGCATTTGCAAGAACTTGTTTTCGCTGTCACAAATTTGGACACTTTGCAAATGACTACCCTACACCCGCTTATTAATTCCTTGTCGTCGGTAGTTTTGGTTAATGATAGTGCCCCTCCATCTAAGATGGGTCAAATAGGACGTATGATTGGTATAAATACTAGAGATAAAGGGCTTATGCAGCCTCAATTGGCGCCCCAACAAGAACAAGTAGCAATGTAAAAAGCATACCTTCTAAGGACAAAGTTGCTACTATAGATGTGTGCAAACTAGCTTTTGATAAGGATGGCTGGCAAACCCCTCATGCTAGAAAGATTATACGGCCATGTCAACTACAGCTCCATCACTGGTGGATTGATCCTTCCTCTGCGCAAACTCGTGCTTTATTTTTTGGTATTGCATCTACCTCTTTAGAGATAGATGCTGGTATGCTCTAGTCTAATGTTGTGAAAAGTGGCATTCGGGCTTTGCCAGGTGATATAGATATGATGGTTACTTAATAGCCTGTTTTCTCATGTTCATAAGATGAATGCACCTAAAAAATGTGTATCATACAATGTACAGGGTTTGTGTTCCTCTGATGCTCAGTGTTGGGAGCTCTATGAGTTTGGCTATGTATATGCTCCTACAATTTCAACCCGTCGAGCTCATTCATGGCATTTTCTGAATTGGTATTCTTGGTTGTCCGATGCGCTTATTTGTGGGGATCTTAATAACTCCCCTTCTCCTCAAGACAACACTCGGGATCATTCACATATGCTTGCTTCTGAGAAAGTGGCTTGGAGAAATGTCTGGTTTGTCTTGGATTGAGAGATTTATGGACTGCCACTTCCCCCGATAAGAGATGTTTTAGTTTTCACCATAATGCGCACTTAGAGAATTATTGTGTGCAAGATTGGATCGTTGGTACCTCTTGCATGCATATCATGTTGCCACTTTTCCATGTCGTATATGGATTGATTACTCTTTGAACCTTTCTGATCATGCACCAGCCTCGTTGGGTTTGTACTTTGATATGCCTCTTGATGAGGTTTCCTTATGCACTAAACGGCTTTTATTGGTGAACAATTCCTAGCTCTCACATGTAGTGTTTCTTGATGCCTTATAGGCTAAAATGTTTGAAAACATAGATTGCATGGTATCATTTTGTTGCTTGTATGCAAGCGGTTATCAATGAATATGGAAAATGGTATTTGGGGGATGAAGGACAACATATATATGAGCTGAAGAACATGCCCAATTTTTAGAGAAGGCCAGCCATACTCGCATGCTATCTCAGCAAGAGGAGGATCATATTGTCTATACAAAGCATATGTTGGCTCGAAAATTACAAAAATGGCAAGTTAGATCACGGTTGTTCATCCAAAGTTTTCTTCAAAAGCTTGCATGTTTCAAGACAAAAACAATGTATATCTAGAGTGATGAAAGAGGATGGAAATTGGACACAATACATACACCACCAGCTAGAGGATGAATGTGTTATGCATTTTCAACATGTTTTTGCAACATCGCCCCAGATGACTCCTGATATTCGTAGGGCTAGGCAAGAGCTTTTGTCTCATGTTTCTAACATTATGGATACGGATGGAGCGGTTGATTTGGAGTCCATGTTTTCAGCTATGGAGCTAAACATGGCACTAAAGGTGCTTGGTAAATGGAAGACTCCACGATGGGATGGACTGATTGTGGAGGTTTTTTTACAGTTTTGGCCTATGCTTGAAGAATCACTTTTTCTTATTATCAATGAGGCTTGGAATTCAGGCGTCATGACTTTTTCTTGGCAAGAGGGAGGACTGATAAGATTGGTGCCAAAAAGGATTTGTCAAAAAAATTCTAATTAGCGTCCCATTACCTAGTGATTAATAAATTGATTAGTAAGATGACCACTAATTGGCTCAAAAAGATTTTGAATAGGGGTATCCATCCATCACAATATGGTTTTGTGCCTCAAAGACAAATAACATATAACATTGCTAATGTCTATGTTAGCATAGAATATGCAAAATATACCAAGCAGGATGTGATCTTATTGCAGGTTGATATTGCTAAGGTTGTTGATACAATCCAATGGAATTACATTGCATAAGTTATGGTAAAGTTGGGCTTTAGTCCGGGCTTCAATCGAAAAATGCAAAACATAATTTACTGGTTGTATCAAGATAGCACTGGGTGGCAGATGCATTTTGGGAAAAGGCTTATCCTTTCAATGGGGTTTGGGTAGAGTTGTTCTCGACAAGCCTGCCCTCTCAATGCCTTGTTCTATGCTATTACTACTTATCCCTTCTTGACATATATGGATAAGCTCACTGAGGCTGATAGTTTACATGGGCTTCGTCTCCCTGATGGTTGGCATTTGGTTGCTCAGGCACATGTTGATGACTCTTTCTTCTTTCCTCAGAATATACAATCAGATCTGTAATGTTTCATGAATGCTTTGCCTATGTTTGGATTGGCAGCAATAGGTCTTCTCATCAATTTTAAAAAATCAAAATTGTTGCCTCTTAATGAAGTTCAATGGCACAGCATTCTATGGCATGGGAAAATCATATCGCCTACACAACATGTCAGACATCTGGGATATCCTGTGCGATGGAATCTTTCACTTTGTGATGCTACAGATTGGGTGCCAAAAAAACTTATGATTGAATTGGAATATTAGAAACTCTCTACTTGACCACTTCATGTTAGATTGAGAATATTTCAATCGATTTTGATGGCATACGTTCAGCTTTTTCTCCCTCTTCTAGATGGTCTAAAATCCAAATCTCTTGTTTTATGACAAAAAGCATTGAGAGATCTTTTTCCATTATAAGAAGGCCTTGCATCTTCTTAAGTGTGAGTTCATATCTCGCTGAAAATGCATGGAGGGATTAACATTTTGAATATCCATTATCATGTTTTGGCACTTCAAGCCACTCTACTTCCAACTTTTCTCACAAAGCAACAATCGTGGATGTTTATGATTGCAGCCCTTTGCTTTAATGTGAATACATATGCATTTGCAAACGGCAACTAACTTTTATTTGGCCATGGGAGCTTTTATTTGGCCATGTGGAGGGGGAGATTGCTTAATGCCCTTATGTCTCTCGTCTCCTTGCAGAGAATGGAAGCTTATTCTGCAATATATTCAGTGGTCCAATAGACCTCCTAAGATTGACAATACTTTGAGACAAGAAAGTATCTTTTGGAGCCGTGCATTCCCTACTCCTTTGGCTCTCGGTTCCACTCGATGAGCGAGCTTTCTTTCTACAAAAGGCATATAGGTTTGCCAAGATGTTGTTGATGCTGAAGGGAATGTTTTGTCCTTTCCTTGAGCTCAAAGTTGTTGGCAGTTAGGTATGCACTATAGGCCTTTATGGCACACGTTACAAGAAACTACAACATTTTACATAGGGCAGATCTTGGACCTTATCCTAGATTCTCTTTCCCTCAGGTTTCGGCTGCTTTGATCTACAAGTTGATTATTCATGTGCCTCGGTTTTTCAATTGAGTTAATGAGATTTCGCTCCTCACTAAGACAAACCATTTGGTGGAAACAAAATCTAAAGAAAATTTGGCATAGTAAATTGCCACTCAAATCTAGATTGTTTTTATGACGATGCTTGTTGGGAGCGCTACCAATTGGCAAACTTCTTGAAAAATGACACATAGCTACAATGAAATGGCCTTCTTGTTGTTGCATAAAGAAAACATTGATACATCTTCCTTGGTCTTGACCGCAAATCAAAAGTTTCCTTTGCCAAATTTCACATTTTCTTCAACTTAGATATCCAATATATTTCTTCTCTAGATTTTTTTGGCTCTTTGGTAGGTGGCCTTCTACATTGGATCATGCATAACCCTTTCTAATCTAGACTAGATATTGGGATTTCTAGACACTATGGCATGCAGGAAATTAGTGGGTTTTCATTCTGTAAGGATTGCACCCTATCTCTACTTTCATCAATCCTTGGGTCAGTCTTTGTTTGACACCATCCACCTAATCAAATCAATGATGGCCAATTTGCTTTTTTTTTTGGTGCTTTTAATTTCTGTGACTGCTCTTTAAGAAGTTTGCCTCCTTTGTGAGGACTTCTTTCTTTATACAATAAAGCAATAAAATATAGCTTTTTGCAAAAACATGTGTGTGTATTTGTGTGTGTGCTTGCTCGACCACTGGACTTTCTCGCCTGTAGGACTGCTTGCTTCTACACCTACTCACTTGCAGATCTGGTTGCCAATGTCCTACTCGCTTCTACACCTACTCGTTGTTTGCAGATCTGGTCGCCAATGTCCTACTCGACCAATTTCACTCGTTTTGCATACTCGACCTTTTCATTTGTTTTGACCTACTCATCCCCTTGTGTGTGGGCATGTGTATTGATCCGTTTGCCTATTTGACCCCTTTTGACTCTTTTTTGCCTCGCCTAAATATCTCTTATTTTTGTATATCTCCTCTCTGTGTGAGCCTTGCTTTCTCTTCTTCTTCCTTTAATGTATGTGCCTTGTTCGCTTATTGCTTTGCTCCTTTCTTGTTGATACTTACTGCATCTTGCTTCATAGCTTCCATCGTTGCTTCCTCTTCAACTTCTTGGCTAGCTTGTGTGTGTGATATCAATGTGAGAGTATATTGTGCTATTTCTATTTTCTTGGACCTATTAGTTTACACATCTTCATCTTCACCTCTTTCTCTTGTGAGCATCTTCTCCAAGTGCTCTCCTTCAGTTAATTATGAAAAGAAGACAAGACATGAGCATCCTATTGCACAATTTCTTTATGATGTGCTGCATTAGGATTTTTAGGGTGCAAAGTGGGAGAAGCCCAAATCTACACTAAAGTGTACTATCCCGAATAATGTAATTCTCTCCAAAAAGTAAAAAAAGTTCTCTAAATAGGCTATAATCTTCTTCTTTTTAGGCCGGGTGTGAACACATTGCTTGCAGGTTATGTAGAAGGTGTTTACTATATGCAACCCATGGTTTTTATAAAGTGGTGCTCAAGCACCCTAACTTTTAAGCAGCAATTATTTCAAAAGTCTCCTTTGTTCTATGGTCATCAAATCGTCCATGTCATTAGGAAAAATTTGGACTCACTTTTGGGCCTTTTAAGCTCTTTGAGATTCTAGTGAATATTCCATAAGGACCAATGAGGGTGAGGCTTGCGTTACGAAACTTTTGAGGTTACTTTTTTGTGGGGAGGCCATAACTTGAGCATAAACTCCAAATTTGTTGGAGGTTGGTATGTTAGAATCCTCTCATCAAGATCTTTCCAATGATATGCTACATGATATAGTTTTGAGGTACTATGGATAGAGTTATCCCATGATCCCCCTTTTTGTAATAGAATGATGACTTGGCATTTCTTAGAGGGCCCAAAAATGAGTCCTTATTTTTCCTAATGGCTACCTTGGACCCCTACTATTGACTATCAAGCGCTTGTGTGTGGCATCGTTGTCTGGTTTGACAGTGGTTAAACACAGTGCTTGCAGGTTATGTATAAGGTGTTTACTATGAAGCTCGTGGTTTTTATGAAGTGGTTCTCAAGCAACATGACTTCAAGCAGTAGTTATTTCAAAAGTATCCTTTGTTCAGCAGATGGTCCATGTGATACCTTGGACCCCTACTACTATTGACTATCAGGCACTTGTGCGGCATCGTTGTCCAATTTGGGCGGAAGTTGTTAGCTTCCATGTGATTTTCTATGATGCTCTTGCATATATGGCGGCACAAAGTCCTGGCATAGGTAATTGTAATAAGTTCTACGTTTTGTGGGACACGGATAAGTCGACCCCTAAATCTATAAATATGGAAGTTGATAATGTGCATATGGGTGGAAATTTTTTGAGCTCAAACGGGGTACATACGCATAAGCTTGTTTTTGTTTTGTCATAAATTTGGACACTTTGCAAATGACTGCCCCACCCTCAGATTACACCTGCATGCTGATTCCTTGCCGGTGGTGGCAGCTTTGGTTAATAATCATGCCCCTCCATCTAAGATAGGTCAAACAAGACCCATGATTGGTATACACACTAGAGGAAAAGGCATTGTGTAGCACAATTAGCACCCCAACAAGCACAAGAAGTAGCAATGCAAAAAAACACGTCTTCTAAAATAAGGTAAAAGCTACTATAGACATGTGTGGATCTGCTTTGGAGGATAAGGATAGCTGGCAAACCTCTAATGTTAAAAATATTATATGGCCACGTTAGTTACAACTCCATCATTGGTCTAATTCTTCCTCTACATAGACTTGTGCTTCATCTTCTGGTTCTACATCTACCTGTGGGCGAGATAGATGTTGGTATGCTTTGGTCTAATGGTATGAAAGGTGACATTAGGGCTTTCCAAGGTGATATAGATATGATGGTTACTTAACCGTCTCCTTTCTCTTCTTTGTGATGATGAATGCACCTATAAAATATGTATCATACAATGTACAGGGTTTGTGTTCCTCTACAAATGGAGACTTGTTTGGGAATATGTATATAAAATCCTTCCTGATATCATGTTTTTTCAAGAACATAACCACCATGAATTTGCTAGCAAGACAAGTTTCTTTGGTGGTTACTGTATATATTATACTGGCTTGGGTTCTTTTTATGGTGTTTGCGTGTTGGTCAAGAAAAATTTACAGCTTGCAATGGCTTATAATGATCCAAATGGCATAATCATTTTTGTTCAATGTATGCTCAATGGGGAGCTCTACGAGTCTGGCTCCATATATGCCCCTAGAGTTTTAGCCCGTCAAACTCATTTGTGGAAATTTATGAGTTGATATCCTTGGTTGTCCAATGCG
The DNA here is from genome assembly GCF_041138505.1 of Cibotium barometz. Taxonomy (NCBI): domain Eukaryota; kingdom Viridiplantae; phylum Streptophyta; class Polypodiopsida; order Cyatheales; family Cibotiaceae; genus Cibotium; species Cibotium barometz. The sequence continues at coordinate 1,172,607 of NC_141047.1, read as the reverse complement.
CGTATCTGTGGGGATTTTAGCAACTCCCCTTCTCAAGACAACAGTCGAGGTCATTCACATATGTTTCTGAGAAAGTGACCTAGAGAAATGTTGTGGTTGATCTTAGATGGTGAGATTTATGGACAGTCACTTCTCTTGATAAGAGAGGTATTATTTTTTACCATAATGCGCACTCGGATTATCGTGCAAGACTGGATCGCTGGTACCTTTTGCATGCAGATCATCTTGACACTTTTCCATGTCATATGTCAATTGATTACTCTTTGAACCTTTCTGATCATACACCAGTTTGGTTGGGTTTATACTTTGATATGCCTCTTGATGAGATCTTACCTACTAAACGACTTCTATTGGTGAACAATTCTTATCGCCCAACATGCACTATTCCAAGATATGACTATTGATGTTGTTGACACCTTACAAGATGAAATGTATGAGAACATAGACATTGAACAATATCATTCCTGATATTCGTAGGCAGGGATTTCATATTCACGTGATCACAGCCTTTTTTCTTGTGATCACAGCTATTGTTCACAAATCTCAATGTTCACAAAATTCACAGTTCTCAAATCCTAGAGGGTGGGATGACCTGGTAACCCACAATTGGCCCGCCGGGCTACAAGTCTGGACCGCCGGGCCCGCCGGGCGCGCAGAAGCCCGCCGGGCCCGACTCCCGGCCCGGCGGGCCATATTGTGGTATAAAAGAGTGGTCCAGGGGGTCACTGTTCACAGAATCTTCCTTGTACTTGGTGTCAGTGGTGCTAGTGTGATCTATTTGAGGTAATTTTTAAGTTGAAAGTGTTGGTGTCATTTAATTTTTTGCATATGCTTAAGTTTAAGGTTGTTTGTGATGCATGTGCATGTGTCGTTAAATGTTAAGAGGCCCGCTGCAGATGGCCGAGCGATTGGCTAGGTCTGCTGATGTGCACTCTTAATATTTAACTTATGTAGAAGTTTTCGTTGTGGCACGGTATCTGCAAATGGTCGGTTTACTGACTAGGTTTGCAGTTACCAAGTTACAATGCGGCTTTGTTTTTGTTAAATGCTTTGAGAGCCCGCTGCAGATGGCCGGTTTACTGGCTAGGTCTGCTGATGTGCGCTCGTAGCATTTGACATGTGTGATGCTTTGCTACTTAGTACGGTATCTGCAGATGGTCGGTTTACTGACTAGGTCTGCTGACACCAAGCTATGTGGTGAAGTTTGTTTTTGTTATTTGGTTTGATAGTCATCTGCAGATGGTCGGTATACTGACTAGGTCTGCTGACGATGTGTCAAAGCATTTAACTTGTGCCATAGTTTTCATCTTAATGCGATATCTGCAGATGGTCGGTATACTGACTAGGTCTGCTGACGTCAAGTTAAGTCGTAAACTTGTGTTTTGTGTTTGTTTTTGACGATGATTGTGATTATTTAGTTTGCATGACATGAGTCATAAGTGTGTTGGATGTAGAAATCTCTTAGTTAGCTTACAAATAGCATTTTTTGTGGTTATAAATGTTGCAACTATTTGTCAATTATATTGTGCAGATTGATGGCGACGCTTACTCCTGAAATCAAGAAATCAATTCGTATCAAACTCGTTACCCTCATTAGTTGCTTGTCACCTAATCACATCGAGGGTATTGTGTCTGATAGGAATCGATTTGAGCAAATATTAGGTGAGGTTGTCCGCGCAGTGAAAAATATCCATGAGGGTGCTGATGGAGCAGCCATCAAGCATTTTGTTACTAGCATTGTGGGCAACATGCCTAGATGCGCTGTTGACCTAGGTGACGACAGACCAGCGGAAACAAATGAATCCAAGCTGGAGCACTTCCACACAAAATGGAAGGTAGAGAAAGAGAGGTCCAAGCGTGCAAAGGCCATAGACACCCAAGCTATCCTGAGCAAGAGAGCTCGCAAAGAGCTGGACCGGCCTGCTGATGAACAAGAAGATTTATCATCTGGTGCACGTGAGGTCTCTAAAGGCACCCACTTGCAGCGCACAATGCATAATACTAACTGCAGCATGACAATTGGGTTGCCTGCAGAGGCCATCATCACAGAAAAGAAGATGGGCTCTGGATCGTACGGCGTTGTACATAAATGCCATATTCAAGGTGTCTCCTGGTTTCCAGAAGGCATTTCTTATTGTGCAAAGCAATTCCTTGGTAGCCGAAGGGCTCAATTGAAGTCTTTTGCTCAGGAGGCTTCAATCGACCTAACCCACAGGGGCATAGTGCGCGCCATTGGGCACACAAGGAAGGAGCCATGGATACTGCTCTTCCCCCTCTTTAATGGGGGAAGTCTTGGAGATATAATGGAGTGTGTTCCGCCTCCTAAGGGGACCCTCAGTTCCATGCTTGCTGCAGACAAAGGCAACAGATACAAGAAAAAACAAGTGGCTCCTCATGAAATGGAGCGATACAAGTCTTTGATTTTTCATGCTCCCGAGCTTATCTGTGCCCTTGTGAATACCATGGCCTTTGCACATGCTGAAGGGATCATCCACAATGATTGCCACCCCTGGAATATAATGATAGATTTCACCAAAGAAGGGGTGCCACGGGTAGGCATCATTGACTGGGGTCTTGCATTGAGGGATGGGATTGAGTTCAAACCCACAAATATCGCCAACAAAGCAGAGCACGATCAACGCCCCTGGAGAGCCCCTGAGCTCGCAGATGTAAGGTCCCCTTGTCCATGGAGCAAGGCATCAGATGTCTTCTGCTTGGCTTGGGTGATTGAAAAGTTTACATTATTTTGTGCTGAGTTTGCAGAAATGACCAAAGTGCCGTGGGTGGGTAAAACTGCCATCCACACAAATTTGATTAAGGAATGGACGGCTGCCTATATGACGCCATCAAAGGAAGATAGGAAGACCATGGCAGATTTTGAGGAGCAATTGAAGAATTTGGAAGTGTCACCTGCTGTATGCTTACGTCCACTATCTGAGATGACACCACACTTATTATAAAGCCTCTTGTAAATGATATGTTTTGGTTGGCTATCTATTCCATGACCTGCCTTTAATCGACTGACACTATTTTGGTCCCAATTGTTAAATATTGTTTTGATCCCAATTCTCTCTCTCTCTCTCTCTCTCTCTCTCTCTCTCTCTATGAGTATTTGAAAATAACAAGTTTGCAGTAAATAAACATTGATTTTATAAACTTATACCTAACATCTGAAAATAACTTTAAAGCTATTCCTAAATTAACATTGATTCTATAAACTTAAAGTGTACATACTTTTTCTCAGATGGCTGATAATAATGAAGCCGCAAAGAAGGCATTTGAACGCTTAAAGCAAATCTCGAGCAGTGGCACTGTGAATGATGCGGCACGTATTGCCGGACGCACCTCCAAATGGGCACCGGCCCATGGATTACAGTATGCCCAAGTAAACAAGAATGTGTCCAAAGAGATGGTCAAGAGCATCTGGCCTGACGTCTCCAATGATGCCATAAAAAAAGGGCGCTTGAAGCTGACACAATGTAGTGTTCCTTTAATTATCGAGCATGCGGAGCGCATTTTTGTGGATGTCATGGCCCAACCCATGCATCACGGTGACTGTCCCTTCTGGTTTGCTAAAATGCTATATGCACAATTTGTGCAGAATTCAGTTGTAGACTTTAGCTCTCGACCTCCTCATCTACATGTGGAAGACATTCGGAGTGAGTCAATCACTATGCCTCGAGATGAGTTGCAACTGGCCATTCTTGGAGCCTCAATGGAAGTTCATCACACGGTTGATGAGCTTCAAACTCAAATCAACCAAATTAGAGGCACCCAAGGCCCTCAACAGACGGAAGCAGCACCAGAGCGCGGGCAAGCACCTGAAAGTTCAAGCGCTAGAGATATACTAAGAGAGAACAAGCTCTTGAAGAGACGCATAACGCAAATGGAGGAGCAAGGCCATGCAAACTCTCCTATGACGGCATTTGAACACCCGAATAGTTTGGAGCAACCACCTCTACATGGGCACGAAAGTGGCGGACCATGCCCTATTTGTTATAGTTTCTTTCACTCATGGTCTGGCCACTACACTGTCCCATGTGGGCACATGTACCACTTGACCTGTCTTTTGCAACACATGGTCAACAGTACTACGTGTGCTTTGTGCGGCAAAGAATTTCACAAAAATTTGTATATATGTTTTAAATTGGGTGTCGACCATGATCGGTTGACCAATGCACGACACATGGACGAGCTAGAGCCGCATTTAAACTTATCTCTCTCTTAAATGCAACCCTGGAATTTAACAAGATTCGGCAACTTTGTTCAAAAGATTTCCAATGCTCTCTCTCTCTCTCTCTCTCTCTCTCTCTCTCTCTCTCGCACACACACAAACACATGCACACAGATTACTTTGGAGTGTGTCAAAACTAACATGATTTCGTATTCTAAGTTTAACATGACATGACTAAAAACCATACTCTCTAAATTGACACTAACATGTTTGATATCCAGTTGTTGCAAGACGGATTACATTGGAGTGTGTCAAAACTAACATGATTTCGTATTCTAAGTTTAACATGACATGACTAAAAACCATTCTCTCTAAAATGTTCACCAACATGTTTGATATCCAGTTGTTGCAAGACGGTTTACATTGGAGTGTGTCAAAACTAACATGATTTCGTATTCTAAGTTTAATTTGACATGACTAAAAACCATACTCTCTAAATTGATCACCAACATGTTTGATATCCAGTTGTTGCAAGACGGATTACATTGGAGTGTGTCAAAACTAACATGATTTCGTATTCTAAGTTTAACATGACAAGACTAAAAACCATTCTCTCTAAAATGTTCACCAACATGTTTGATATCCAGTTGTTGCAAGACAGATTACATTGGAGTGTGTCAAAACTAACATGATTTCGTATTCTAAGTTTAACATGACAAGACTAAAAACCATTCTCTCTAAATTGATCACCAACATGTTTGATATCCAGTTGTTGCAAGACGGATTACATTGGAGTGTGTCAAAACTAACATGATTTCGTATTCTAAGTTTAACATGACAAGACTAAAAACCATTCTCTCTAAAATGTTCACCAACATGTTTGATATCCAGTTGTTGCAAGACGGATTACATTGGAGTGTGTCAACTAACATGATTACATCAAACGTGACGAGCGTCTGCGGGTGGCTTTACTAACACCAAAATCGGGTTGCAAGTTTTCTTCTATCTCTTCAATAAAGCACAAGTTATCGCTCGTATGTGGGACATTAGGCTCTACATCTCCATTCTCTTCTGCATCATACTCATACTGAGTAATGTCATATGTCCACTTAGGCATCTCTTCGTTGTAATCATCTGACTCAATTGACTTCACCAATTTATCATTACAATACATATACACCAACTTCTCAGCTCTATCACTCAATAAACGATTTCTGCTAATAGAATGCACATACTTGTAACTGCTCCAATTACGTTCAGAACTAGAATTTGAAGCACATTGCGCAAGCACTCTCACAGCTAAGCGTCGCAAAGTTGGAACACTTCCCCCATTCAACATCCACCATTTCCAAGCAGGCTGTTCCTTAGCAAGCTTTTGCACAAACTCCAAGGCAAATCTACCTTCTTTCAATTTATACTTGGTTAGCTCAATTACCGCTGTTGCTTGCTCATCTGAACCTTCATAAAATCGCTCCACAACATCATAGAAATCATCGATTACCTCCTCATCTAGGGCATTCACGTCCATATGCCAGTATTCTGGGTCAAGACAATATGCAACACTATGCAATGGACTATGTGCTCCTACCCACCGAGCGCTTACATACTTGGCCAAGATATTTCTCCTTGCTCTGGTGAATGGAGGACTCCAATGCTTGACAACAGTTTTAGTGGGCTCCTCTGGGTTTGCGAGGCTTTCTTGAATGGACCACCACGCCATCCAAACCTTCCCGATATTTGGCAATCTAGAATCCAACTGGCGCAAAGCAAGCATAACTGGCATCATAACATGATAACAATCTGCTGCTTCCTCCCATAAACTACGATCCGATATCAAAGATCGCATGTACCTCACCTTTTCTTTAACCTTTTCGGACTGGTCAACCTCCCACTCAGAGAAGCCAGCACACACAAAGGTTTCCATCACTGCATTCCTATTTCTTAGGAGAGATTGAAGCATATAAAAATTAGTGCAAAATCTGGTTTCACAAGGCAACTTTAGCATAGTTTCCATGCGTTGACGATACATATCTAAAACACGTTGCCGTTTGAGCACAAATTTGACAATCTTACTTGCACTATCGATAATCTCCTTGAACCACTCTGTATCAGCATTTTTGTACCAATCTTGTAACACCAAGTTAAGGCTATGAGTGTTACAACCAAATGTATAGATATTGGAAAATCGAGATTCCAACATATGACCTGCTGCTCGACAATTAGCTGCATTATCCATAATCACTTGAAGTACATTTTCAGACCCAACTTGGTCGATAGCATCACCAATGATATCGGCGATAAATTGACCAGATTTAACTTCCCCGGAGGTATCAACAGCTTTGATAAAGCATTCCCCACGAGGACATACCAACATTACATTTATCAATGGACGTCTTTGGGCATTCGACCAACCATCACTGACAATTGTGCATCCAGACTGATTTGTGGTGTCAATTATGAGTCTTTGAACGCTTTCCCGTGTGTTGTCATAGCACTTGTCAAGTAATTGATTTCGCATGTGGTGATAAGTTGGTGGACAAAACCCAGGTCCATATTCTCCAATCTTCTTCCAAGCCATCTTCCATGAATCTTTCGTGACCATAGACAATGAAGAACCAGTAAAGAAGATCGCTTTCGCTAATGCAAGTTGAGCATCCTCTAAAGCAGTGGCACGAAAGCTGTCAACTAGATTAGTTTGTCTGGTACGAAACATACCCACCTGAAACTCAGGAGATGCATCCATCGGTATTGAGACATCTGGACCTTGGGTGTCATTTTGGCAAGTAGTATGTGTTGGAGTCACTCCTTGGTTGGAGATCCCTCCACTTGATGCTGCCAAATTCGGCGATTGGTGATTTCTTGCACAGAGATTGGGCCTCTTGTTTTGTGATACTTGTTTACTTATCAAAGCTCTAAGGCGCTTTGCAGCATCATCAGCTCCTGCACCCTTGCATTTACCTCCGGGATTTTTTGTGTTAGTGCCAAGCAAATGCTCCCTTATTCTGGGAGCACCCCCAGATTTTACCAAGCCACAAAAATTACACTTCCATTCGACAAATCTAGAAAGATTGGAAGCAAATTGCCATTCAGGTCCCGGTGATTTTCCTCCGCTCCTCCTCTTGCCACTTTGAGACGCAACATTCAAAGTTTGTGCTGTCATATCTCGTTGCAAGGAAACTCCACTAGTTTCTAATGGTCTGTTGCTTCGTTGGGTTGATGTGCCGCAATTAGAAGCAACCATTGTAACACCTAAACAACAATCATGCAAGATTTGAGATCCAAAACAGCCTGAGTAAAACCAAAATATGCAATTATAAAGTCTAAAACCCACTTCTTGCCAATGCAACCGAACGTTTGGTGAGATGCATTTGAGGCAATCCATCCCTAAATAGAGATGATGTCCCGAACATCTCACCACCTATATCCTCCTCTAGAGAAGCTCCTACCCAGACCAAATGGCACTCGAGTAGACCACCCAAGAGGAGGTAATTGCTAGTCGACCTAAAGAAATCAAACGTTTGGTGAGATGCATTTGAGGCAATCCATCCCTAAATAGAGATGATGTCCCGAACATCTCACCACCTATATCCTCCTCTAGAGAAGCTTCTACCCAGACCAAATGGCACTCGAGTAGACCACCCAAGAGGAGGTATTGCTAGTCGACCTAAAGAAACCAAACGTTTGGTGAGATGCATTTGAGGCAATCCATCCCTAGATAGAGATGATGTCCCGAACATCTCACCACCTATACCCTCCTCTAGGGAAGCTCCTACCCAGACCAATTGGCACTCGAGTAGACCACCCAAGAGGAGACATTGCTAGTCCACGTAACAAATACGATAAACCATTTACAGTCAAAATCTTATAAAATACAAAATATTATTAACAAGCTTCAAACAAAAATCCAGAATATTTATACTCACCTCTTGTGTCTTTTAGCCTGAGGTGAGCCACCCAAGTACGTTGGTAAAGTACATTTGGAAGTGAGGGGAAACCCTTTATATAGGTCTCTCCAAAACGGCGAAATTTTTGGCGCAAAAAAAGGCCCGCCGGGCGAGATAAGCAGCCCGCCGGGCTAAATAGTGGCCCGCCGGGCCAAGCTAGTAGCCCGCCGGGAAAACCGGGATAGCAGGTTTCTCCCGGTTGTGTGAATATCTATGATATTAACAAGTGTGTGAGAGTGTTATTAACTAGTGTTATTACCACTTCGCGGTTAACGTGATCACGTGAATGAAATCCCTGTTCGTAGGGCTAGGGAGGAGCTTCTGTCTCGTATTTCTAACATTGTGGATATGGGTGAAGTGATTGATTTGGAGTCCATGTTTTCAATTGTGGAACTAAACACAGCACTAAAGGTGCTTGGTAAATGGAAGACTCCAAATGGGATGTATTAACTGTGGAGTTCTTTTTGAAGTTCTAGCCTATGCTTAAATAATCACTTTTTCTTATGATACGAGGCTTGGAATTCGAGCATCATGCCCTCTACTTGGTAGGAGGGATTGATAAGATTGGTGCCAAAAAAGGATTTGTGTCAAAAACTTTCTGATTGGCACAAGACTCCAAATAGGATGTATTAACTGTGGAATTCTTTTTGAAGTTCTAGCCTATGCTTAAATAATCACTTTTTCTTATGATACGAGGCTTGGAATTCGAGCATCATGCCTTCTACTTGGTAGGAGGGTTTGATAAGATTGGTGCCAAAAAAGGATTTGTGTCAAAAACTTTCTGATTGGCACCCTATTACCTTGATGCTAGTGATCTATAAATTTCTCACTAATATTATCACTAATCAACTCGAAAACATTTTGAATAGGAGTATCCATCCAATGCAGCAATATGGTTTTGTGCCTCATAGACAAATAACAGATAACATTACTAATGTCTATGTTGGCATAGAATATGCAAAATATACCAAGTAGGATGTGCTCTTATTACAGATTGATGTTGCTAACGCTTTTGATACAATCCAATGGAATTACATTATAGAAGCTATGGCAAAAATGGGCTTTGGTCCAAAAATGCATAATATAATTTATTGGCTGTATCAAGATAGCACTATGCATTTTGGTAAAAGGCTTATCCTCTCCATGGGTTTTGGGTAGATCTATTCGATAAGGCTGCCCTCTCAATGCCTTGCTCTATGCTATTTCTACTGATCCCTTCTTGACATATACAGATAAGCCTATTGAGACTAGCAGATTACATGGACTTTGTCTCCCTGATGGTCGGCATTTGGTTGCTGAGGAATACACTAATGACTCTTTTTTCCTCCTCAAAATATGCAATTAGATCTGCAATGTCTCATGAACACTTTGCAGGTGTTTGGATTGAAAGGTCTTTTTATCAATTTCAAAAAATCAAAATTGTTACCTCTCAATGAAGTTCAATGGCACAACATTCTATGGCATGGGCAAATCATATCACCTACACATGTGAGACATTTGGGATATCCTGTGGGATGGAATCTTTCACTTTGTGATGCTACAAATTGAGTGTTGCAAAAACTTCTGATTAAATTGGAATATTGGAAACCCTCTACTTGGCCACTTCATGTCAAATTGAGAATAGTTCAATCCATTTTGATGGCATACATTAAGTTTTTTCTTCCTCTTATGGCATGGTCTAAAAACCAAATCTCTAGTTTTATGGCACAAAGCATTGAAATCTTTTGGAAAATTCTCAATATAAGAAGGCCTTACAACTCTTGAAGCATGAGTTCGTATGCTTGCCAAAAATGCATTAAGGGCTTAATATTGTGAATATCCATTATCATGTTTTGACATGCAAAGCCACTCTGCTTTCAACTTTTATAGCACAGCAATAACCCTATACTCTTATGATTGCAGCTCTTTGCTTTGATGCAAATACAAATGGATTTGGCAAATGGCAACTAACTCACTAGGAACTTTTATTTAGCTATGTGAAGGCCAGAATTGGTCGATGCCCTTATATCTCTCATCTCCTTGGCAAATTGGAAGCTTGTTCTACAATATATTCAGTGATTGGGTAGACATGAGATTGGCAATACTTTGAGACAAGAAAATATCTTTTGGAGTCGTGCATTCCCTACTCCTTTGGATCTCGGTTCCCCTCGGCAAGCCTACTTTCTTTCTACAAAAGGCATTCGAGTTTGCCAAGATGTTGATACTGAAGGAAATGTTTTATCCTTTCCTCAAACTCAAAGCCATTCGCACTTGGGTATGCACTACTGACCTTTATGGAGTATGATATAGGAACAATTGCAACCTTTCAGTCCTCTTACGAATGTTCCAAATGGTGAAAGAATGGAGGATTGGATTTTCCACAAGAGAGAGAGGATATAGGATTTAAGGGACATGTCACGGACATGCTAGACTTGTGTGAATTTCATCATGTGGATGCAATTATCTTTGAAACACATCATGCATCTCTTTACTTAATTTACTTAAACTTTGAATAGCATCCAACTACATTAAGGATCGACACTCACCCTTTGGTGGATGGTAAAGGGGGCAACCATATCTTAGATCTTTTCATAGGCATATCATTGTATCTGTCATCAATTGCATAGGTTTGGCTATTGATATAATGCATTGAGCTTCTCTTGCACATCTTTTTGTTTTTAGTACACTATATCAAATGAAACAAAGCTTTGCAACATCCATGTAAGTCATTGTACTGAGGGCCAAAATATCAATTCTTGTCCCCCCAAGCATGTAGTTTTATCTCACACATGCAAGGATGCATCCTTTATGAGAAAACTACTTCCCAAAACCATCATTGACATGACATGGCAATAAGATGCTCAAAACATAAATAGTGACACAAAACGTCCATACTAAATCATCATTGTTAATGTGTGAATAGTTATTACTGACACAACACATTATTAATTAGTCATCACACTTGATGTTGGAGGAGAGCACAAGTGAACAACAAAGGATAATCCTCATCTCATCAACTAGGACACAATATGTCAAAATGGGCAAGCCTCAATACATCAGGTTGTGAGAACCTTTCTTTCACAAGAGGTGACAACCTTATTTTCATACACATGCAAGTAGACAATCCCTAAATTGAAGTTTTGATAGGATAAATCGCAAGCAACCGACACATCGTATACAATTTTTCACAATCAATAGCCAAGCAATGAATGTAGATGCCTGGATGCAGAAAAATAAAAAACACACATGAACACAAGCAGCTTTACAAGATGCATGATATCTTGTTTAATTTTTTTAAACTCTGAACGTACTTCCTAAAACCTTAACAAATGGTTTGCAGCTTGTTTACATGCCAGACCTGGGATCTCTTGGACAATTTGCCTTTCAATTACACTAGAACATCTATCTAGCAAAGTCTGCATCTTCTCTTACAGAACTTTTGTACATCTCAATGTGCAATAATAGGGGCAACTGGGACTCTGATACATATGCAGACGACCTTCAACTGCAATCCTCCTGTGGTGCTGATGATCTTTTCACCTGAACTATGATCCACAAACAAAAAAATTCCTTTCATTCAAAGCCTCAGCAGAAAATGACTGAGCCTCAGCAGAAAATGACTGATAAACCTGCTCTACAATAACGTCATCGCCTTTTCCATCACAATCACTCCCTATCTTGTAAATGTTCTGAAGCTTTAATGGCTATTCACTACTATATGGCCATCAGATTTCTACAAAATATCCCAAGCATCAGCCAAAGTAGATACACGCCTATTTGAGATTTCTCTTTCATGAAGGCTTCAATTTTTGCAATGTCTGCTGGTGCATCAACTCCATGAGCTTCATGACTGACTTTGATGACCTGCAGCATGGCACAAGGTGATTACATTAGAAGAATACTTGCATTTGACAAGTGTTTTTCTTAGCAAAAGAATCCTAAAATATTAGCAACAGCTGGCACTATGTAATGCCATGTTTCTGTCACACTTCTATTCCTTTTATAACTCAGTTCTAAATCTTTAAACTTAAATTATCCGATGTGCATCCGACCTGTAGTCACCATATGTGGTGTTACAAGTGTATTCAGAAGCATGTAGTCAGCCATGTGCGAGCATGTTTAAGTGGCACAGCGGGCTGATTGTTATGACCCCAGTAAGCAAGCGCAAGGCAGTGGCCCTCGGCAGCAGTGGTGTTTTGGCATGAAGGCCAGTGGTGTTTGAGCTTTTGGTGGCCTAATCTTGAGGGCCTATGAACTTCAAGGTGTGATGAACACAAATCGAACTACACTGTGTTACAATTGACATTCAACAAGTTGGACTTTGTTAAGTTGCATCGAATTTTTCTGGTGATGAACAGTCATGTGTGCGCGTGCGCGCAGACACACGTGTCCCATAGTTGTTGCTACTATACTGTAATTAAAGTTGCACGTATTTGGTTTTTAGACCTTGATGGAGCAACTGGCACGTATTTGGTTTTTATACCTTGATGGAGCAACTAGGTCTTAAGCTAAAATAACCAAAGTTAATGGATTCGTATACAAACTACTCAAAGCATGTGTTCCCATGCAAGGAAAATAGAAGTCATGATAGTTAGATTGGAACTTGACTAGTTGATAACCAAAGCCAATATAAATGGACCACATTGGAAATGTGTACACCATTGATGGTGATAGAATATTTTAGTTTGTCACAAAGGAAAAACACTTCTTGTAATTTGCAAATGTCTAATGACAAGTGGATATTTGGATTGTGTATACTAACCTTTGTAAAACAGGTATAAATGCATCTGCACAACTATGTCTCACAATAACCCAAGCTCACTTATATAGTGGTAACTACACCATAAATAGCAACTTGCTATAAAAGGCCTTTAAGCTTGTTTTATCAATCCAAGACCTAGCCAAGTATCAGCTTACTAATCCCTAATCTCGGGACCCCCTAACCCTATTGGATTAGTTTCCTAATCGTATCTAAGTACATAATATTCTTCCCCTCTTCAAATATTTACTCTTAAATAAAATTAGGGAAACGCTTACTCAAACTAGCTGCCAACCCCCAAGTCGAGGAGTCGTCCACCCTATCTTATTTTCAGGGATCAACTTTTTCCCAAGTTGTCTTTTCCTGAAATCTATAATCCTCTCGGGTTCATGTGGAACATAGGACAAGTCCTCAACCTCAACAAGTTCCTGAGGGGTAACAAGGTTATCCTCAACTTGAACATCTCTTTCAATTGATTGACATGAAAGACAGACTAGATGAACTTTCACGTTCGGGGGCAACTCTGGTCTATATAAGCAACCTTACCAATCCTTTTCAAGATCCTGTAAGATCCACAGTACCTAGGCGATAACTTCCCAACCTTCCCCGTACGTAATGTCTCTGAACTCTTACGCACCATCAAATAAACTAGCATTCCCTTGGTGAACGCTGCCTACCAGCCTAGTATGGGAATCTTCTTCATTCGGCAAGGCTGTCATTGGCAGGCCGTATGGTAGTGCCCAACTAGGTTCTTTTGGCCACCATGTGGTACATTGCTTCATACTAGGCATTCTTGCAATCATGTATTGGTCCGATCCAACACCTCATCCACAAGTTCTTGTGGGCCAAAACAATGACAATCGAGCAAAAGCCAAGAGAGTTATTGTCCAACTTTTCCACAAAGGGGGAGTTGGGCGTCGTTGATCCAGCGGTTCGATGTAGAGCTTTGCTTGGCAATCTAATTATCTGTGGTCTTCAGCCAAGGAGAAAGCCATGGAAGGATTTCCCTGCACCCCCTCCCATGGAGGCCCTTGGCCCACCACCACGTGGATCTTCTTCCACCGCCCCTGTCTGCAAACTTATCATCTCTTTCGAGGACAAGTTTGTGGCTAGCCTCTTTCACGCCTGTAAGACGCTTCGCCCTATGCTTTTCCAGTCGCCACCCACCTGTGATGAGGAGCATCTTATCAACCCTTGATATGAAACGTGCTCAGGTCACTTCCTCGGAGCCTGTTCTCACATATCTTCAAGTCATCTCAACTCGGGCATGGCCAGGAGGGTAGGCTACTAGTTCCGCTTCCAAGAGCTATAAATTACAATCCCCCCCCCCCCCACACACACACACACACAACAAGAGGGGCTTGCTTTCCTCCGGTTAGGTGCTCACCTAAGCTTCAACATCGACTCGCTCATTCCTTTGGCTAGGCATATTCCCTTAGCCTTGTAGCATGGGTCGCCTCTTCCTCTCCCCACGACATCTCCATCGCAATCTTCGGCATACAAGAGGACCCTCCCTTGCCTGGCTTTTGCAGTTGGCAACCAAGGCTAGCTATAGCCCAATCTCTCTCTCTTAAAGGGCTTGTCCCCAGTAGGTGTGGATAGTTGGTTTTCATGATCATAGATGGCACATCGACCCCTCCCCTCTTGAGGTTGTCGACAATGTGTCACAGCTCCTCTTGCTTTCGGAGAACTGCCCCCTTCTCGTCTTCAGTGGAATCCAAGGAAGTGGTACTAGCAAGACCCACCATTCAGTTGGAGGCCCCCTACATCCCCTTCCTCCGATACCCAGTTTGGGCAGATGCATAATTGACACCCCTGCTGCCGCCTCCTTTTGCCATGGCCTCTCTCCAAGTTTTCTCTCGGACTTCTATGACGACTCTGGAAGACATTTTGGCCTATGAGGATTCTTCTTTTGGCTACTTGATCACCACAGCCTTGTGCTGGGCACGTGGTAGCCTCTGCAGGCCACCCTGCTTCATGCAATTATTGTTTGAGTTATGGAGATTGGAGTGACTCTACTTTACAAGGAGGATAGCACATGTCTAGCCCTTCAGCTCACACTTTCAGATTTTGGCGATCCCTACCTCCTCGGTCACAATGCCCCAGTGAACCTCAGAGTCCCGGGTGAGCTAGAGGCATAGTCACAAGAAACGTTTTGAGGTTTCGAATTTTAATTTTCGAAAGGTTTCGTCTGTCGCTAAAAAAATCGTAGGTTTCGAAAAATTACACGCACGCGCGCACACACACTCAT